>NC_134501.1:27758916-28058916 GCF_040206685.1 Ascaphus truei | reverse complement strand
CAATGCTGGGCTGGTAGGACAAACAGGGTTACCTGAAAATCTGAATGAACCCAGTGGCATGGAAGATCCCTCCATGCCACCCATGGTGACAGGCCCCGACCAGACTGGGAAGCCAAATGGACATGCACATTGTGTCCATTGATCTGAGGATGTGGATAATTGAATCCCACCCTCCTGTCCAAATGTCTGTCACACGTTGGACATCCCCTGGGCTTTTATTCCCAGATGTTTTGCCACCTCCTGGCACCACTTGGTAGCCCAGAGGCCTGTCAGCGCATTAGTTCTGATAGTCCCAGCTCATTTCTGTGCACAAGCATATGTTTTAAAACACACAGTTTAATAAAAAAATACCTTACACTTTTATGCTGCTAAAATGCCTAAGTCTCTTTTTGGGATGAGGGTTTGAATAAGCACTTGTACTTTTTAGTCCCACTAGCCATATGCCTCACACTCTGCAAAACCTGACTTTAGACTTTAACCACACCCCACAGTCTTATATATAACTGGAGCATCCCCTGAACCCCCTACTGAGTTTAGGGTAATCTGGGCATTAGCTGGGTATCCCCATTAAGCTAAGGACCCTGTAACAGGGGAGTAATCCCTGTTCAAGTAATGTGCCTTTAATCTAGCAGTGTGGTGGTCAACTGCTGGTAGTCAATTAATAAACACCACCTGCCTGATTTAGATTGCTTACAAAAGCCTGTCTTTTGAGACAGGAAGGGTGTCTCCTTAGCTCATACTTGAGCTGAACTTTGGAGAGAGAGGAGAGATTGTCTTTACTCTCACAACCTGTCTTGAGCTCTGCCAGAAGACACAGCATAGCTGCTTTCAAGACACAGGGAAAACTTCTAAACCTGGATGCTGACACACCCTGAGGGAAGGGAGCTGAACCAGGAACAGAGAAGATTTTCCCTCCAAGGAACAGATAAGACTTTCATTCTTAAGAGACTTCGCATATCTGCTTATTTCATGATATTTGTTTTGGGGCTGGGAGACATGCTTATCTAGGGGAGTTGTGAACTGCATAGTGTTTCACTAGAAATACTCCCAAATGAATAGAAGCTTTGTTTACCCCTTGTTTGGATGGTTTCCTGATGTTGAGGAAACAGGCGCAATAAAAAGCCTTCTTTAATTTCACAATAATCAGTCTCTCTTGCATACCTCTGTGAACATCCATCTACAGACTCCTTGACGGTTTCAGGGACACCTCACATCCCTATGCCCCTTTTACTTTTCTGGGTTGTGCTGAAGCAGGGAACTTAGTGGTGAGTCATGCCTTATAACGTTTCTGGGTGACCTGGGCATTAAATGAGTATCCGCCTTAACCTAGGGTCCTCTTGACTGTGTCAGGGACACCTCACATCCCTACTGTATGCCTCTTTTACCTTTCTGGTCTGTGCTGAAGCAGGAAACTTGGCGTTACTGTTTCCAAGGGAGGATTTTAACCAGACGTATGTGCCTATATGTCCCCAAACCCCCCATGAAACTCAGAGCCTGTGAACCTCCACTAGTTAGCTCTCCTGGAAAAGTAAAACACAAATACATTCTTTATCGTTGCACAATCACATACATTTCATGTAAAACCAATCCAATCCAAAAGCTGACACTCTAAACCCACAAATATGGCCTGGTTACCCCTTCATCATCACAATGGATATGTAAGGATATGGATATGCCCTTATTTGGGCATCCACAACATCATCCAGTCTCCCTCTCTGTCTCCCTCCCTGCCTGTGTGTTTCCCTCCCTGTCTCACTCCGTGACTCCCCAGCAGTCTCTCTGGCTCCAGTGAGAATATGGATATGCCAATATTTGGGCATGTACGACATCATCCAGGGGGTCTGGAGGCCGAGAGATTGCTGGGGAAACATGGAGGGAGACAGAGCGAGGGAAACATGGAAGGAGGGAGATACGGAGGGAGACACAGAGTTAGGGACAAACGGATCGTGGGAGACAAAGAGGGTGGGAGACATGGAGGGAATCACGGGCAGGGAGGCAAACACAGGCAGGGAGGGAGACATGGGCAGGGAGGGAGACATGAAGTAGAGACACAGAGGGAGGGAGACACTGAGTGAGGCAGAAAGGGTCGGAAAGAGACATGGAGGGAAAGAGACTCAGAGAAAGGGAGACACGGGCAGGGAGGGAGACATGGAGGGAAACATGGAAGGAGGGAGACACAGAGGGAGACACGGGCAGGGAGGGAGACGCAGAGTGATGGAGACACCAAGGGAGGGATACACGGAGTGAGAGACACATGGAGCGAGAGAGATAAGGCATTAGGCGGTTAGGGAATAACGGAGGGATGGAGACGCACAGGGAGAAATGGAGGGAGGGATACACGGAGGGAGACACATGGAGACACGGAAGGAGGGAGATACAGAGGGACAGAGACACAGAGTTAGGGAGAAATGGAAGGAGAGCGGACATAGGGAGACAGAGAGAGGGACACACGGTGGGAGAGAGACACGGAGGGAAAGAGACACAGAGGGAGAGAGACACGAAGGCAGACACGGGCAGGGAGGGAGACGCGGAGGGATGGAGACACCAAGGGAGGGATACATGGAGGGAGACACATGGAGACATGGAGGGAATGATATAGAGGGATAGAGACAGAGAGTTAGGGAGAAACGGAGGGAGACACGGACATTGGGAAACAGAGAGGGACACATGGAGGGATGGACACACGGAGGGAGAGAGACATGGAGGGAGAGAGACACGGAGAGAAGAAGACACGGAGGGAAGAAGACACGGAGGGAAGAAGACTCAAAGGGAAAGAGACACAGAGGTAAAGAGACATGGGCAGGGAGGGAGATATGGAGGGATGAAGACACAGAGGGAGACACGGAAGGAGACACGGAAGGAGAGAGATATGGAAAAGAGAGACATGGGGGGAGAGAGACAGAGGGATAGACACACTGCTGCTGTAGAGCAAGTTAGTTTCTGTTATTTCAATCAGAAGATTAACATCATGGGGGGTCCTTTGGTGACCCCCAGAAATGTGCCCACAGTCCCAATGTGGTCACGCACCCCTGTGCCATAGGACTGGTATTATAGTTGCTCATACATACAATTCTAACGTAAAGAGCTTTCCATTCTTCACACATCTCTCCTTCCCGTGTGCAACATATTCACCCTTCTCCTGTATCCAAAGAACCTCCAGAACTTGGACCCATAAAACCCGTTTGCAGTGGGGGAGACTTGTCTATATAGTGGGTGCCATGCATCAAGGTGTCCGGGTGCTGCATAAAAACAACGTCACACAAAAGAAAATGCATCTGAGAAGACGACTGTAACAGGGGAGTTATCCCTGTTCAAGTAATGTGCAACTAATCCAGCAGTGTGGTGGTTAACTGCTGGTAGTCAATTAACAAACACCACCTGCCTGATTAGATTGCTTACAAAAGCCTGTCTTTTGAGACAGGAAGTAAGACTCCTTAGCTCACACCTGAGCTTAACTTTGGAGACAGAGCAGAGATTGTCTTTGACTCTCACAACTTGTCTTGAGCCCTGCCAGAAGAAATAGCAGAGCTGTTTCAAGACACAGGGGGAACTTCTAAACCTGAATGCTGACACACCCTGAGGAAAAGGGAGCTGAACCAGGGACTGAAAAGATTTTCCCTCCCAACCACAAGGAACAGATAAGACTTTTATTTACAAGACTTTTTATATCTGTTCATTTCATGCTATATGTTTGGGGCTGGGAGACATGCTTATCTAAGGGAGTTGTGAACCGCATAGTATTTCACTAGAAATACTCCCAAGTGAATAGAAGCTTTGTTTACCCCTTGTTTGGATGGTTTCCTGATGTTAAGGAAAAGGCGCAATAAAAGGCTTATTTAATTTCACCCTAATCAGTCTCCCTTGCATACATCTGTGAGCGTCCGCCTACAACGTCAATATATTTTGCAATAATGCGATTTGTTTTCTCCTTTCTCAGGCTGCGGTGTCCCAGACATTACACCGGTTACTTCTGAGTTCGCCAGGATTGTGAATGGTCAGAACGCTGTGTCGGGGTCGTGGCCGTGGCAGGTGTCCCTACAGGTAGGAACCCTAGATAATCTTCTAAATGTGGCATGTAACACCCACGAAAACCGATACACTAGATACCTTTATGGACGGGCGAGACATCGTTTATCAAGGGAAAGGTATACAGGGATATGCCAAATATTATTATTATTTATAAAGTGACATGGTACAATGTGGGAACAGCAGTTATATAAGCAGAGTAAAAACAAATAGCGAGTGTGGGGGCATAAGAAGAATATTGATCCTGGGAAGAATCTTATTGCCAATACTCCAGTCAGGAAGGAAATCCGTCCTTATGGGACATAGGGCCATATTTACTAAGCAGCGCTTCTATACAAGATGCCTCCCAGCACTGCGTAGTTAATGTCCATTGAAATGATTGGGCTGTGATCTGACACGGAAGGTGTTGATGGAGTAACAATGCATAGTAAATATAGCGCAGACAGTAAGTGTGGCAGTGGGGTTTGTGTTCGTTCCCCTGGATCAATATATTATATGCTACGTACTTAAAAGAGATTATTTCAGTGGGGTCAAAAATAAGCAGAACAAAAATGTTTATTTTTTGCCGCTGATGGCGCAGATTGAGAAATGTTAGGTTAGTCAGCGCCGGGCTCCCAACTCCCATCCGCACGGACACGTACAAACCAAATATAGCCACGAGCTACAAACGCGGTCAGCGGGGGGTCAAGTCCTGACCCCGGAAACCATATTGCAAACCCATGATTGACGACTGGACACTTATCGGTAACAGGCTCACCGCTCTTAATCCAGGGAGGGTGAGGGGGGTGAGGGGGTATTATCAAGGAATGTTTCTTTAACTGTAGTATTAGTAAATTACTCCAGCCGCTCCTCTTATAGATCCCAATCCAATATGGCAGGGCCAACTCCAGTCATCAAGGGCCACCAGCAGGTTCTTTTAAGGATATCCCTGCTTCAGCACAGGTGGTGGAGTCATTGACTGAGCCACCTGTGCTGAAGCAGGTATATCCTTAAAATCTGCACATATAATGAGGGCGCAAAAAAGAAAAAGAAACACACTGTTAGTATAAAATTAAACGTTATTAATATTTATAAATTGCAAAAAATAAAACTTACATAAAATAGGATCACAATAGATCCAAACATCACTGGGGGAGCTGGAGGGAGGGGTGAATGTGAGCGTAGGAACCAACACTGAGGCAGGATCCCAAATGCCAGATGATCCGGTGGTGACGTTCTGAGGTGACGTCATACGCAGCAGAGAGGAAGCGTCATTACGTTCCTCCTCCGGGCAGCTGTCTATTTTACATCCCTGCGGTGGTTTCGCGCGGAGTGAAGGGGTTTGAGTTTGGATATTGAGCCGCCAGAACGTAGCCACCGGATCATCTGGCATTTGGGATCTTGCCTCAGTGTTGGTTCCTACGCTGGCATTCACCCCTCCCTCCAGCTCCCCCAGTGATGTTTGGATCTATTGTGATCCTAATTAAGGTAAGTTATACTTTTTGCAATTTATTTTTTGCGCCCTCGTTATATGTGTATATTTCGGTTGGTTGCCCCGCTGATCACGGGAAAGTGAGGAGCAGCAGAGAGACGATTTAGCACACTTTGGAACATATTATGATTTTTGGAACCTCGCGCACTTAATATATCTTTTTTTGTGGATCCTTAAAACCTGACCTGTTGGTGGCCCTTGAGGACTGGAGTGACCCACCCCTGCAATAGGTTGAGAATGCAGGTAAGAAATACACCAACTTCCATTCATTTTGATGTTTGTCTACAGGACCGCACTGGATTCCATTACTGTGGGGGATCTCTCCTCAGCCCTTACTGGATCATCACAGCCGCTCACTGCGATGTCCTGTGAGTATCTCAAACCTGCCTGGGGATGTGTGAGATTAGAACTTTACGTGTCAAGGAAATTGGGGAGTGAAATTGCCCCGAACAGCTGTATTTTCTTCTTCTTATATCTGGGTATTTTGCACTCGCCTCCTTGGGATTTGGGGAGTCCCCCGAAGGATTTACATGCCACACGTATTATAATCAGCTATTCAATTCTGCAACTAAGTGCATCATTTTTCGGACTCTCTTTTGCTGCTGTAAATCCCTTTGCCTAGAAATCTGCATCAACCACAGGTCCAGATGCACCAAAGGGGGCTAATCTTTAGCACGCCTTTACTTCCATTCATATAAATGATAAAGCTTAGCATCGTTTTTTGGATATGGGCCCCAGAGTCTGTCTAAAGAAACTGTAAGAGAATTTTAATGAAACATAAGAATCCCATACAGTAGCATTGAATCAGGGCTGTTTCTTTGTTACAAAGCTGCAGGTGCTGGTGTTAGTGTTGCACAGTACCAGAGGGGAGACTTTGCTCTTCCTGGGTAGCCTTTTATTAATGTGGTACCCTTTAAATGACTCTTTATATCAGGGTGCTGCCTAGGGAATCATAGTGATGAACAGTACTTGGATTTAGAGACAAAGAAAACCATCCCTTTTAGAGTTGGAACACGCCTACTAAAGTCAGGCACAATGGGTTATTGCTGGAGCCACAAACTAAACAATATTTGTGGACGTATTAATGTCACAGGAAAACATTTAGAACATAACTTTTAATAACTCAATACATAACATTAAATATTGTTAAATATACAAACAAATAGATATAATAAATTAAAAAAATAACATGGAAGATGAACCTATGTGAATACAGGAGCCAGGGATGGGAAATCTCTCAGAATAGTGAATATCCAATGGATAGATATGTTTCATTAGATTGTATTTAATAGTGTTTTTTTACCCAATAAATATCAGAGTCTCTATATATATATATATATAGAGACTCTGATATTTATTGGGTCATTTCCCAGAATCCTTTCTGCATTGGAAGCCAGTGGAAGCACTGTATGCTGGGGATAACGGTGAAAGGCAGGGTTGAAGACCTGTCTAAGGCCTCGTCCATGGTTGCTGCTTGCTGGCGGAGGCGCGCTCCCTCTCAGCACTGAGCCCCTACAGACACAGTTAGAGCAGCTTTAGTAGGGGCTCAAAAAAAAAACGCAAACACAAAACATGAAGTATATCAAAACAGTGTTTAAATAAAATTGGTAAGTATTCTGCGTACATTTAAAATATAGGTCATAAGCATTTACGTGTAACAACACGCGATGTTACCACACAGCAGAGTGGGAGACTTGGAGGTTGTCACTCAGGTAACTGGATTCCTGCTGGGCCTCAAATCCGTCCGCATCTGGCGTGATGTCAGCACCCTGCAGCCGGTTTGTCCGGTATTTGGAGAGAGAGATCAGCCCGGGTCGTCTGGCTCTACAGCCCACGTTCGGCACAAGGAGCCAGTGTATTCCACGTGGTTGTTGTCCCGATTACGAGGGTACACAGAGCGAATGTCCCGAAAACAGTCTACTCCTCGGCACTCGGCAGAGGGAATCAGTCCTAGTGAGCGCGCAAAAGTGACGTCACTCGTAGGGCGCAGCTAAACACAAGGCGGGCCCAAACGGAACACCTAGGGGCTGCGTGAGCACACGGAAGTGCTCAAAAGTGTCCCAAACTTACAATCAAGCTAAATAGATCCATTAAAAGGTACCAAACATGGATATAAATTGAAAAATTAAAATCCAACACGTTTCGAAGCTAAACACTGCTTCTTCATCAGGGATAAATTCAATGTGCCTACCCCAGGGCATTAAATATTCACCCTACTGCTGTTATTGGTCTATCAATTAGATTCCAGGCCAATCAAAACATGTAATTCAGCATTTAGGGGCGGGACATTGGATTCGCATTGATAATGACATTTAAAAACGATTCTTTAATACACATAAATTCCTCTGCAAAAGAAAGAAAAAAGGAGGAAAAGGAAAAAGAAAAATTCGATTAAAAGTGTATACTTTATTGCATCTTAAAATTATATTACAATTAAACACTGCACTAAGTGATAGCTACAACTATATAATACTAACATTGCTTGTTCAATGAGACTGATGGGTCATCTAGGTGCCGAGTCATACAGACTCTATATTCATAAGGAAAAGGATAACCATTAACCCTTTACTGTCCTTTAATAAAAGGCCCATACGTCTAGATCTTCATTCAGCCCCTTAGGAGACATACAATCTAATTTGTGAATCCAAAAAGATTCCTGAGCTGATAGAGCTTTCAGTCTGTCCCCCCCCGCCCCCCTTCTGTCACCTGGCACATGCTTGATGCCCATAAATGTAAGAGAGGAAGGGTCTTTTTGATGTTTAATCAGGAAATGTCTGGAGACACTGTGCTTCTCAAAGCCATTCTTGATATTGCGTATGTGTTCTTGTATCCTAATCTTTAGGTTACGTTTTGTTCTGCCTACATAGTGTAACCCACAGGCACACTCCAGAAGATACACTATAAAGGTTGAGTCACATGTAATAAAATCATCTATACTAAAGATTTCTTTGTTTTTTTTGGAAGTGAAGGTTTTACGGTTGGGTTGCATATATTTACAAACCGAACATTTAGCACAATTGAAATTACCTACAGGTTTTGTCCCAAGCCAACTGTTTTCTGTTCTCTGGCACACCAATTGTCCAATGTCGCTTGGAGCTAAAAAGTTTTTTAAATTGGTTGCTTTCCTATAAATAAATCTAGGTTTCTTGACCAGATGGTCACACAGAACCGGATCATTCTCTAAAATTGCCCAATGTTTAATGAACACTTTCTCAATATTCTTGTGAGCTCTATTAAAATTAGTCACAAATGCCACATCTATTTTATCAGGGTTCAACTTACTGGATTTTTTACTTTTTTGCACTAGCAGTTCATCACGGTCCATAAGTTGGACCCTTTCTAACTCCTAATTTAGGTGATCAGGTTTGTAGCCCCTTTCAATGAAGCGACTAAAAAGTCTTTCAGCTTGCTTCATAAAGGTGTCGTTATTCGTACAATTTCTTTTCAACCTCATGAACTGACCTGCTGGAATGTTTTTAATCCAGGTGTCCTTATGATTGCTCATTGCCATTAGCAGATTATTAGTATCCACTTCTTTGAAGAATGTCTCTGATAATAACTTTCGATCACAAGTGGAAGTCAGTCTAAGATCTAGATAATTTGTCACTTCCTTGTCTGTTTGGTGTGTTAAACTTAAGCTATATTCATTTACATTGATGAAGGACATAAACTGATTGACTGACTCTAAATCTCCATCCCACACCACCAGGACATCATCAATGTAGCGCCGCCACCTGATGATGTTACTTGAAAAAGGGTTATTGGCCCAAATACAGTTGCTCTCCCAGTCCCCCACATACAGGTTCGCGAAACTCGGGGCAAAACGAGTACCCATTGCTGTTCCACAAACCTGTATGTAGAAATCTGAGAGAAACATAAAATAATTATGCTTCAATATGAAGTCAATGGACCTTAAGATAAATTCCCTATTCTGGGGATGTAGCAAGGGATCTCGTCGCATACAAATTTCAATTGTTTCTAGACCCTTGGTGTGTGGAATGTGGGTATACAGAGCTTTAATATCGCATGTCAGCCATCTATAGCTGCTCTTCCATTCGAAAGTTTGGAATAGGTTCAAAACTGCAGTGGAGTCTTTGAGGTATGATGGTAATTGAACCACATAAGACTGCAGGAAAAAATCAACGTATTGGGATACATTTGCTGTTAATGACTGGATCCCTGAAACAATGGGTCTTCCGGGAAGGTCTATCTTAGATTTGTGGATTTTGGGCAGATGGTAAAATATCGGTATTCTGGGAAAAGTTAGAAACAGGAATGAGAACTCAACATTTGTAATAACAGATAAATAGTTGGCTTCTTCTAATAAAGACTTCAATATAGATTGAAACTCCAAAGTGGGGTCTTTCTTTAGTTTTTTGTAGAAAGTAGTATCATTTAGGAGTCTACAAGCCTCTTTTACGTAGTCTTTTCGATTCTGTAGTACAACCCCCCCCCCCTTATCAGCTTGTCTAATTATTAATTCTTTATTCTCCTTGAGCATTTTAAGCGCAAAATTCTCCTTTGCATTTAAGTTCTGTCTTATTTTACCCATATCAAAATCTTGTGTTAGGGTATTGAGCTCGTTATTCACCATTGTGAAGAACGTGTCGATATAATGTCCCTTTGATTGGGCTGGGTAGAACTTTGATTGCATCTTAAAGGGTGTATGACTTATAGTGGGTTCAGGGGTCTGAGTTGGGGAAAGCGTTAAGGTACTGGGGGTTGGTTGTGCGATAAGAGGAGTTGACTCCATCTCATTTTTCAAAAAGTGCCTTTTAAGCGTTAGATTCCTAACTCAGACCCCTGAACCCACTATAAGTCATCGACACGTTCTTCACAATGGTGAATAACGAGCTCAATAACCTAACACAAGATTTTGATATGGGTAAAATAAGACAGAACTTAAATGCAAAGGAGAATTTTGCGCTTAAAATGCTCAGGGAGAATAAAGAATTAATAATTAGACAAGCTGATAAGGGGGGGGGGGTTGCACTACAGAATTGAAAAGACTACGTAAAAGAGGCTTGTAGACTCCTAAATGATACTACTTTCTACAAAAAACTAAAGAAAGACCCCACTTTGGAGTTTCAATCTATATTGAAGTCTTTATTAGAAGAAGCCAACTCTTTATCTGTTATTACAAATGTTGAGTTCTCATTCCTGTATCCAACTTTTCCCAGAATACCGATATTTTACCATCTGCCCAAAATCCAAAAATCTAAGATAGACCCTCCCGGAAGACCCATTGTTTCAGGGATCCAGTCATTAACAGCAAATGTATCCCAATACGTTGATTTTTTCCTGCAGTCTTATGTGGTTCAATTACCATCATACCTCAAAGACTCCACTGCAGTTTTGAACCTATTCCAAACTTTCGAATGGAAGAGCAGCTATAGATGGCTGACATGCGATATTAAAGCTCTGTACACCCACATTCCACACACCAAGGGTCTAGAAACAATTGAAATTTGTATGCGACGAGATCCCTTGCTACATCCCCAGAATAGGGAATTTATCTTAAGGTCCATTGACTTCATATTGAAGCATAAATATTTTATGTTTCTCTCAGATTTCTACATAGAGGTTTGCGGAACAGCAATGGGTACTCGTTTTGCCCCGAGTTTCGCGAACCTGTATGTGGGGGACTGGGAGAGCAACTGTATTTGGGCCAATAACCCTTTTTCAAGTAACATCATCAGGTGGCGGCGCTACATTGATGATGTCCTGGTGGTGTGGGATGGAGATTTAGAGTCAGTCAATCAGTTTATGTCCTTCATCAATGTATATGAATATAACTTAAGTTTTACACACCAAACAGACAAGGAAGTGACAAATTATCTAGATCTTAGACTGACTTCCACTTTCGATGGAAAGGTATTATCAGAGACATTCTTCAAAGAAGTGGATACTAATAATCTGCTAATGGCAACGAGCAATCATAAGGACACCTGGATTAAAAACATTCCAGCAGGTCAGTTCATGAGGTTGAAAAGAAATTGTACGAATAACGACACCTTTATGAAGCAAGCTGAAAGACTTTTTAGTCACTTCATTGAAAGGGGCTACAAGCCTGATCACCTCAATTAGGAGTTAGAAAGGGTCCAACTTATGGACCGTGATGAACTGCTAGTGCAAAAAAGTAAAAAATCCAGTAAGTTGAACCCTGATAAAATAGATGTGGCATTTGTGACTAATTTTAATAGAGCTCACAAGAATATTGAGAAAGTGTTCATTAAACATTGGGCAATTTTAGAGAATGATCCGGTTCTGTGTGACCATCTGGTCAAGAAACCTAGATTTATTTATAGGAAAGCAACCAATTTAAAAAACTTTTTAGCTCCAAGCGACATTGGACAATTGGTGTGCCAGAGAACAGAAAACAGTTGGCTTGGGACAAAACCTGTAGGTAATTTCAATTGTGCTAAATGTTCGGTTTGTAAATATATGCACCCCAACCGTAAAACCTTCACTTCCAAAAAAACAAAGAAATCTTTAGTATAGATGATTTTATTACATGTGACTCAACCTTTATAGTGTATCTTCTGGAGTGTGCCTGTGGGTTACACTATGTAGGCAGAACAAAACGTAACCTAAAGATTAGGATACAAGAACACATACGCAATATCAAGAATGGCTTTGAGAAGCACAGTGTCTCCAGACATTTCCTGATTAAACATCAAAAAGACCCTTCCTCTCTTACATTTATTGGCATCAAGCATGTGCCAGGTGACAGAAGGGGGGGGGGGGGGACAGACTGAAAGCTCTATCAGCTCAGGAATCTTTTTGGATTCACAAATTAGATTGTATGTCTCCTAAGGGGCTGAATGAAGATCTAGACGTATGGGCCTTTTATTAAAGGACAGTAAAGCGTTAATGGTTATCCTTTTCCTTATGAATATAGAGTCTGTATGACTCGGCACCTAGATGACCCATCAGTCTCATTGAACAAGCAATGTTAGTATTATATAGTCGTAGCTATCACTTAGTGCAGTGTTTAATTTTAATATAATTTTAAGATGCAATAAAGTATACACTTTTAATCGAATTTTTTTTTTTCCTTTTCCTCCTTTTTTCTTTCTTTTGCAGAGGAATTTATGTGTATTAAAGAATCGTTTTTAAATGTCATTATCAATGCGAATCCAATGTCCCGCCCCTAAATGCTGAATTACATGTTTTGATTGGCCTGGAATCTAATTGATAGACCAATAACAGCAGTAGGGTGTATATTTAATGCCCTGGGGTAGGCACATTGAGTTTATCCCTGATGAAGAAGCAGTGTTTAGCTTCGAAACGTGTTGGATTTTAATTTTTCAATTTATACCATGTTTGGTACCTTTTAATGGTTCTATTTAGCCTGATTGTAAGTTTGGGACACTTTTGAGCACTTCTGTGTGCTCACGCAGCCCCTACGTGTTCCGTTTGGGCCCGCCTTGTGTCTAGCTGCGCCCTTACGAGTGACGTCACTTTTGCGTGCTCACTAGGACTTGTTCCCTCTGCCGAGTGCCATTGGAGTGGACTGTGTTCGGGACATTCGCTTTGTGTACCCTCGTACTCGGGACTACAACCACGGCTCCTTGTGCTGAACGTGGGCTGTAGAGCCAGACGACCCGGGCTGATCTCTCTCTCCAAATACCGGACGAACCGGCTGCAGGGTGCTGACATCACGCCAGATGCGGACGGATTTGAGGCCCAGCAGGAATCCAGTTACCTGAGTGACAACCTCCAAGTCTCCCACTCTGCTGTGTGGTAACATCGCGTGTTGTTACACGTATATTCTTATGACCTATATTTTAAATGTACGCAGAATACTTACCAATTTTATTTAAACACTGTTTTGATATACTTCACGTTTGCGCTTTTTTCTTGTCTTTATCTCTAGTTTGTGAGAGTGCTGAGCCACTCTCTTTTTAAGAGCTGCATTCGCACACACCAACGTTCCTGTATGGTATATTTATTCATGTTTTACTTCCACAGTAGGGCTGTGCCTAATATCATCACTTGGTTTAATATTCACTATTTATATTAGGAATTTATGTATCACTATCACCAATAGACATTGTCTTTTACACGATTGAGTTGTTTTTGGGGTTGCGCACTTTTATTTTCTCTTAGTAGGGGCTCGCCTACGCTTCTGCAAGCGAGCGTAAGCGTACAGTAGGTCTTACCAGAATTTTAGATTTCCCCGCTTGCCGGTGCGCAGGTCCGGTCACGTGAGCGGTTCGCCCAATGGGGGCAAACCAGCTCCATGATGCCCCCGGCCCGCCCCCTGCCCGCCCCCGGCCCGCCCCCTGACAGCGCGCAGGGATAGCACCCGCAAGGCCAGGGAAAGCACCCGCTTTCCCTGAGCCTCAGCGCGCCTCAGCACGCCAGCGGGAAGCTTGGCCGAGGCCGAAAATATTTGAATGCGCTCACAAGTGATCTTTTTATTTGATATATATATAATCTGGTACCTATCTAAATGCTATAACAAAGTTGCGTCATCGATGTGGGGAGCTTTAATGATGGAGAATTACCAAACGTGTAATAGACTGGTGTGCTATTATAGGCAATTAGTAACTGTGGCACAGAAGTCATTTATTAGATATTTTTGTAGCCTGATTCCTAATGTAAGGAAACACTTGAGTCCTTTGCTAGCACACAGTATGAAATCCCACATAGCATCTTTTGGTAGTAATTTGGTCTAAAGGTGTAATAAATGAACCCCTGTGCTCCTAAATGACTGGCATGCTGGATGAACACACACATGTTAGAGGTTAATTAGAGGGTATCTACAGTAATTAGATTCTACCCAAAATACTTTGTGCTACTGTGTGACAGTTACAGTTAAGTCTAAATAACCAAGTTAAAAAAATGAATATTTATACCGTATCTCAGGTGAGCTCCTTTATGAGCACTCCGGCGCCACTGATACCCTCTAATACCCTCATGCCTGTGGTATTAACGATGGTATTTCCACGTCTTTCTCTCTTGCACAGAACTTCCCATTTTGCTGTTTTGGGTATGTACGATCGGGCTTCCACATCTGAAGCCAGGCAGGTCAAAAAAATCTCTAAGGTAAGGTACTGATAGAGGAAGATTGTAAGAAGGCAAACAGGGGGGGGGGGGGCTTCTCTAAAAGTATCAACCCCTTTGCTGGGGGGGGGGGCGGCGATCAAGTTTGCAATTTGTTCCATGCATTCCTGAAGTGTTTATTATTATTATCATTGTTTCTTTGTAAAGCACCAACATATTCCATAGCGCGGTATGATGCAGGTGCGCGGAGATGTAAATTACATAAACTGAATGACATACAGCTAAGGACAGACGTGCACTAACAGATACAGAAGGTAATGAGGGCTTTGATCCTTAGGTTGCGATTATAGTGCCAGCGATGGCGCGCGTAGCTGCAGAAACAAGTACCTTGCTTCCAATGTAGTTGCTCATAGTGCCCGCGACCATGCAGAGGCATGACAGACAGGCAGAATGAATTTGTCTCTCCAAGCGGACAGCCATGTGATGTCAGCATCACGTGAAATGGTTCCGCCAATGAGGCGAACCGCTCACGTGACATCAGTGTCACGTCTCTGCCACGCCTCCCTGTTGGCTCCTGATGCTTCCTTCCTACAGTGCAGGTTTCGCGTGAGTACCATCATGCGGTCGCGTGCGCACCCTGCAGCCGGCACTGTAATCACTGCCTAAGAGTGAGACGCAGGGGAGATAAATATATGCAAGGTGGAGGGGGGTGAGTGAGGAAGAGGGAGTGAGACGGAGGGGAGAGAAAGACATGGGAAGAGGGGGGACAATAGAGGGGGCTCGTGAGGTGTGAAATGGGGGTGGCCCACAATACCACATGGGGGGGGGGGCGGATGTAACTCTAGTCCTGGGCCCCGGGAAATATGTCAGTGCCCTGGTCTTATATATGTCAAATTAAAGGAGCACCCCATTCCTGATCCCCCTCATTTTCCATTGAAATCCCCACATCTCATCACTACACCACCCCCCGCCTTTAACCCCCACATGCACAGTGTATTCTATGTTGGGATAGGGATATGGGGAGAGACAGAGAGGGGAGGAAGAAGAAGAGAAGGGGATAGGAAGAAGAGAAGGGGGAGGGAGGGGGGAGAGAAAGGGGACAGGGAGAGGAAAGGGAAGGAGAGAGAGAAGAGAGAGGAGAGAGAAAAGAGAGAAGAGAGAGAGAAAAGAGAGAAGAGAGAGAGAAAAGAGAGAAGAGAGAGAGAAAAGAGAGAAGAGAGAGAGAAAAGAGAGAAGAGAGAGAGAAGAGAGAGAGAAGAGAGAGAGAAGAGAGAGAGAAGAGAGAGAGAAGAGAGAGAGAAGAGAGAGAGAAGAGAGAGAGAAGAGAGAGAGAAGAGAGAGAGAAGAGAGAGAGAAGAGAGAGAGAAGAGAGAGAGAGAGAGAGAGAGACTCTCTAGGCACAATTTCCCAGGAGTGGGAGTTACGCGCAAATAGAGCTGGAAACAGTCTTTAGTCAGTGGCGTCTCTTGCAACCACTGTTACTCCGCCGGTGCTGCTTCCTTCGTTCTGCCGCTGTGGTATTGGATCTGGAACCCTTAGTTCTTACGAACTCTTGACTTTGGTTACGATGATATAAAGTCTTAAAATGAAGCTTAGTTGAATCTTGTTACATGATGAACCTTAGATGGAACTGCCTCCCGATCGGCTGCAGGGATTCTTATGCAGTAAAACCCCCTATTTTTAACCTCTGCAGCCAATCTCTTCATGGGAACAAATATTCCCACCTATCCCAGAGTTGCCCATACATGGCAAAACCTGGCAGAGGGCTTCTTAGTTTGCTAAGGGCATGTGCGAACCTCGCACCTTTGCCGCTTAGCAAACCAGACCCGTCCCCCTTACCTGGCGACATTTTGTCTGAGCTGGCCGGACATTTGGCCCATTTGCCCATACATTTGCTAAGGTGGGGATACGTGCATTACCCCTTCCCACTTAACACTCTGGTGAGTGGGAGCCTTTCAACTGCAGACTTTTTCCAGACATCCTGGCCTCACGCCAGCAGGGTGTCTTAGAAGTCCATGGCTGAATATGCGCTGTTCCCTTAGCAGGAATTTCCCGCCATAAATTTCTAACAACAGTGATTACAAATGAAGCATTTCCTCTGTCTCTGGCGTGTTAGATGAAAATCCCCACATGTCTAACATGTTGGTACAATTAAAATAGAGGGACTTTCATTCATCAATTTTTATCTAACTCTACAGTATAAAAATTGTGCGATATGATATTTTCTGATTTTACCCCAACAGCGCTTACAGCAAATCTCAGTGGGCTAGGAGCTTCATAGCGAAAGTTAGCAAAATGCCGCCTGCCATGCTGCTAGCTACTGGGTTTTAAAACCCTTTTTCCTTTGCGCGGTTACAGGAAAACACTGCCACAGAAATACATTTTACATGTGTAAATCACATTAGTCTCACCACCTTATACCTGGTTGGAGACACATATACATTTATATGGAAATGACAGTGTTCATGCCATTACTGGGTTGCAGAGCTGACAATCTACAATTCCCCAATATGGCTCAGGGGCACCCAGCCAGGCATAATACCTTTATTATTGGCCTGGGTACCCCTTCACCGTCACAATATCCCACTATGCATCACGCTTATACAGAAAAGGAATCCACCGTGTGTTACTGTTCTTAAAAATCAAATTCTATATTTGAATATATCTAATATTTTATTAACATGTACAATATATATGATCAATGAAGATCCAAGCAAAGAATCCTCCACTAAAATGCACTCTATGTGTATAGAGATAGACTTTTGTACAAAAGGAGTCAAACTGCAATTACTAAATTCTCTATACACTATAAACATTGGAAGATTGACACAATACCTTAGATATACTTAACATACAGTATGCTACAAACTAGTATACTCATAAGTACATACTAGGGATATATCTATCTACCTACAGTAAAATACATAGTTTTACAACTATTTGAGAAACTCATATATGTGATGGTGGCAGTTTCTTTAAATCCCAGTATTCGTATGCTAGATAGCATGGATATTTAAATGCCGTTATGTGTGATGAACTGGATTATGTTATGGGAAGTATATGAGATATAGAATACAATAATCCACTACCTATACATATACTCCACATAAGGATATACTCCGTGGGTCTGAGAGATGTCGAAGTAGAAAAACATATTGTATGTTACTGGAAGACACACATATTAATGTAATTACAAGTCTACAAAAATATATTTGGTTAACATATTACTTTCTACTTCACTCCAACAGGGATTTTTAAACAACATACACTGTAAATAATTGCACAGTCACAATTTAAAGATGTAATAAAGTTTTATTGTTTTTTATTTTTAATCTGGGTAGCTGATCTTGGATCAATAGATAGTAAATTTTCTAGCACGCAAAACTGTTGGGATAATCTGTCCACAAAACTATATACACATGGAAACATAGAGTGCATTTTAGTGGAGGTGTTGCAGGGTACATGCAACTACACACGCGGGTTTCTTGACAAGGCTTATTTATTTAGCCTTAAAAGATACAGTATACAGTATACAAAAACAAAAATAGCTTTTCATCAGCAAACAAGAGAAAAGAAAAATGGTTTTTCTTCAGCAGACAAGAGAAAAGAAAATGGCTTTTTCTTCAGCAGACCAAACAAAACAGTTTCTCTTTAGCAGTCAGTCTAAAAATAATGCAGCTACCCTTTTCTATTCAGGGGACAGACAGTTCATAATTCATCTACTTTGCTAACAGACCTTGTTTCAGTAATCTCTTCAATAGCTTACTCCTCTCTCCTCAACAGCCAGCACAACGTGGCTACAGCCTGGGTTTTTAACACACCTTGATTAGGCAGCTGGGATCCAATTAATTGTCCTGAGGTTCCCAGCTGAAGTTAACCTAGTCAGTGCTGCACTGCAGACTAGACATAGGTTTTCCAGGCATATAGCTGGTGGCTCTTATTTACCCTGTCACATTCCTCCCCTGTTAGTGTGTGGCTGGGGCTACGCACGGCTGAAGCCCGACCATCCACCCCTTCTCTAGAAAAGAAATCAGCATTTGCGTTCTCTTTTCCCGGTCTGTGCTGAATCTCAAATGAGAAGGGTTGGAGGGCCATATACCACCTAGTCAACCTAGCATTGGAATCCTTCATACTATTTAACCACTTCAGTTGAGCATGATCCGTCACCAAAGTAAAATGGACTCCTGCTAGGTAATGCCTCAAAGCCTCGATTGCCCACTTTACTGCGAGGCACTCTTTCTCAATCACTGTGTAGTTTTTTTCCCTCGGGAACAATTTCCTACTCAGGAAAAGGATAGGGTGTTCAACTCCCTCAAACTGTTGTGACAACACTGCCCCTAGCCCTATCTCTGATGCATCTGTTTGCACTATAAAAGGGCTGTTGAAGTCCGGGATTCTAAGGGTGGAACCCTCTGATAGACACCTTTTTATGTCCTCAAAGGCTCTCTGAAAATCCCTTGACCATACCACTTGTGTAGGGGCACAATTTTTTGTGAGGTCTGTTAAAGGGGCTGCCACTTCCGAATAGTTGGGGATGAACCGCCGGTAGTACCCTGCTAAACCCAGCAGAGAGCGTACCTACATTTTTGTTTGGGGGGTCGGAACTTCTTTCAGGGCAACTACCTTGTCGGCTAGTGGCCTTACTTTTCCACCTCCCACTGCATACCCTAAGTATTTAGTTTCCGCCTTACCCAGGGCACATTTCTTAGGGTTGGCTGTGAGCCCTGCCTCTCTTAGAGATTTGAGGACCGCTTTCAGCCTATTTAGATGGGCCCGCCAGTATTTACTATAAATGACAATGTCATCTAGGTAGGCTGCGGCATAATTCCTATGGGGCCTCAGTACCTTATCCATGAGTCTCTGAAATGTGGCTGGGGCTCAATGCAGTCCAAATGGCATTGTCACAAACTGGTATAAACCCATGGGAGTGGCAAAGGCTGTTTTGCATTTGGACCTTTCCTCTAAGGGTATTTGCCAGTATCCTTTTGTCAAGTCCAACGTGGATATATATTCCACGTTACCAAGGGCGTCAATTAATTCGCCCACCCTTGGCATCGGATATGCGTCAAACTTGGATACCGCATTGACCTTTTGGAGGTCCACACAAAATCTTACCTTAGCATCGGGTTTATGGACCATAATTAGTGGACTACACCACTCACTGCATGATTCCTTAATCACTCCTAAGTGTAACATTTCTTGTACCTCCTTCTCTACCAGAGCCCTACGACTTTCAGACAACCTATAAGGACGGGAACGTACTTTTACCCCAGATGCTGTCTCGATCGTATGGGAAATTAAGTTAGTTTGTCCTGGTAAGTCAGAAAAAACATCATGAAATTGTGTAATTATTGCTAACAAGTCCCCTTTTTGTTCAGAGGGCAACTGTTTACCCATTGGGATTTTATCATCACTCATGATGTTCTCCCATGGAGGCTGAGGACCCAAGTCCGTCTCCTCCTCCACTGGGTGGATGAATAGAGACTGCTGCATCTTCCAGGGTTTCAGCCAGTTCACATGGTAAATTTGTTTACCCTTCCTGGACCCTGGTTGAGCGATCTCGTAATCCACATCACCCATACGGCGGAGTACTTCGAATGGGCCCTGCCATTTGGCCAGGAGTTTACTCTCGCAACTGGGTAACAATAACATCACCTGGTCTCATGGGTGAAACACTCTCATGCGAGCATTCTGATTGTAATGTTTCTCCTGACTGTCCTGGGATGATCTAAGATTCTCCCTGGCAAAATGGCCGACCACATCTAGGCGCTTCCTAAGGTCTAGTATATATTGCAGGGTATTCTTAGAAGGGGACCGCTGTTCCTCCCAGGACTCCTTTAGGGGGTCTAGGATACCCCGCGGATAGCGCCCATAGAGCAATTCAAATGGTGAGAATCCCGTGGAGGCCTGGGGAACTTCCCGCACTGCAAACAGCAGAAAAGGGAGAAGTTCATCCCAGGCTCACTTCTCTGAATCTACAAATTTCCTCAGCATCCCTTTTAGAGTTCAGTTAAATCTTTCCACCAATCCGTCAGTCTGTGGATGGTAGACTGATGTCCGAACAGACTTGACCTCTAGTAATTTTAAGACAGCCTGCATCAGTTTAGCCATGAAATTTGTACCTTGGTCTGTCAACATAACCTGGGGAAGTCCAACCCGTGAGAACTGTTCCAACAACTTGTTGGCTACTTGCTTCGCCGTTGCTGTTCTCAGGGGGAACGCCTCAGGATATCTTGTTGCATAATCAACTATTACAAGGATAAACCTGTGTCCTTTCGCAGAAGGTTCTAGAGGTCCTACCAAGTCTACCCCAATCCTCTCAAAGGGAACTGACACCAAGGGTAGAGGAACCAAAGGGGCTGGTTTTTGTCCTTTTGGACTAGTTAGCTGGCACTCCGGACATGCCGCACATAGCTTAGCAATATCACTATGCATCCCTGGCCAATAGAATCGGGATGAAATACGGTCCAATGTTTTATCCCTGCCCAGGTGACCACCCCAAGGGACAGTATGGGCTAGAGTGAACACAGATTTAACAAACGCCTTGGGAACAAATATCTGTCTGGTGACCTCCCCTGTTTGTGTCTGCCTATTCACCCTATATAGGATATCATTTGATAGCTCAAAATGGGAGAATACTATCACCCCCTGTGTATCTAAAATCTGCTCATCAAGTTTCACCACCTTGTCATACTGTCTAGCAAGGACTGGGTCTTCCCTTTGCTTCTGGCGAAAGTCAGGGAGGTAGAGGTCTGGTAAATCTCCAGGGCCCATATCCCCCTACCTCTGGCCATTCCCAGCCATCACTTGTGACCTCTGACTACTAGAATGGTCACCTTGAGACCCAGATTTCTGCAACCAATCCTGTTTGTCCGAGCGTCTTTGCTTCCGAGTCTTTTGAACCCGGTGTCTACTAGGAAAAAGGTCTGCCGAAAAGGGGAACAGTTTGCCAGGGTTCTCCTGAGCCGTAGAAGGAGGCTCCTCGTGAAAGACTGGGGCCATTAGGTCTGAAAAGAAAGGCCAGTCCCGACCGAGCACAACGGGGGCAGGGAGCCAAGGAGCGACTCCTACTTCGAGGTAAGCCTCCTGACCTTTTACCTGTAGCCGGATTTTGGCCGTCGGATAGCATTTTACATCGCCGTGTATACATTCTATGCTCCATGGGGAGTCAAAGGAACACACATTAGGCGGTAACAGTTCCTGGAGGACCAGAGTTTTCCCAGAGCCCGAATCTACAAGGGCCTGGATGGTTTTTCCCCAATCAGGGCTGGAAGTAGCCAGGGCTTGTAATTTTCTCCAGTAAAGGCCGAGTCGACGGTTCTGCTGAATGAACAATCCATCTGTGGACAGTCCACATACCGGTGGTCTTGCTCTCCGCAGGCGGAACATGGAGAGGGTTCCCTCGCAAGAGGGGGCTGTGGATAGCGCTCTGCTGGACTGGTTACTGGAGACCAGGCATCTGGTGGGTCCTGTGGATGACGTCCTCGGAAGTTCCTCTCATTTTGCGACGAGCCGACATCCGGAAGGAGATGAGGGTCTCGGCGGGGACCAGCATTTGGACTCCATCCTTGCTGGAACAACTGCTCCTTCTGTTGGACTTGGCGGTTGCGTATGGACGGGCCGTAGGTTCCCCATTGATCCGACCTCCCTCTTTGGACGTCCGCAAGTGCCGGTGGAGTCGTGTCCAGGACACCCGCCTGCTGCTCAGCCAAAGTCGGACTGCCAAAGCTAGGGTTTCAGCAGCGTGGCGTTTTACCCACGAGCGTGCGGAAGGGGGTATTATTTGTAGAAACTGTTCCAAAACCACCTGCTCCTGAATTGCTTCCTTAGTGCACTCATAGTGTAAATAAAGAGAAAAAGAACCCAGTTTACTAGCACTCCTTCACAACAATTGTATAATGATAATATTAAAAATACTTTATTAATAACTAATGAATAAAAAATAGGGTGTTAAAACGTAATTAAATACTCTATAGAACAGCACGTGACTGTATCTGTTGGTAACCCACCCGGATCTAGGTGGGTAGATATGGTATGATCCCTGATAGATACTCGGGATCAATTGCTATATGTTATAGCTACCTGTAATGCAGGAAAGGAGTCAGAGAAAGCCCACCTAAGAGACTGTCTCTATGTGAGTGTATCGTGGCGTGTAGTGCGCTCTACTGGATACACTCTATATATCTGGTATATAATGCGTTAGGTTAGACCTAAATGTATCTACCCCAAATAGAGATTGCACTGGTTGCTATATATATTCTCACCAGCGTTGACAAGGTTAAATCTCTATAGAGGACACAGATTGCCCATACTCTTCTGCGCAGACTAATAGTCAAGCACTAAAGTGTGGTAATGCAGTATCAGCAAGCTAAGGTATCTACATGTAATTACCCATACACCTTGGAGGTGATGTAAGCCCAAATAGGCACTCCCTCACTACTGTCAGTATGGTGTGGGTAATTGTAAGATGTTTGTGCATTGCATCTAATAGTTCAGACAGAATAATATCTAAAATGCCACATATGCACACTCTCAGCACATTTGTAGTCACCCTTACACTTGGCAGAGTGGTATACTGCGTAGGTGGTGGGGGCTAGTGTGAAGACACCCCCCCCCCCACAGTATAGAGAGGGTAGGTATGGTGGTAGCACTGACTACTAGGGCTAATTACATGCACATGAGCAGCTGGGAGGCTACTCATCAATGAGGAGATACACTTGCTAGCAAATACAGCCAACTGGAGTGGGGTACACAAGGGGTTAATATAGGATGAGGTCAATACCCCAGAACACCCCTCCCCCCCTTCCCCTCAGAGTATTGAGCAATATATATGCACTCAATGATAGCGTGGGGAGCCGGTCTAACTGGTGATCGCATAGTCCCCTACATCAGCACTGATCCTGGTTATATCAGTGCCGATGTGCTCGAGGACATGCCTGTCTGTAAGGTGGGTTTAGCAAAGACTCCTTGAAAGCATAGAGAGTCACGCGGTACTGGTATACAGCGCGATCCCGTGTCAAACATGCACAGCTGGGGAAGCTGAATTGCGGTAAGGCGGATCAATATCCTTAGACTCTAATGTTTGAATAAACAGCTTCCCGCGTGTGCAGAGAGAGAACTGCCGACGCGCGCGTTTCACGTGTAAAAACGCTTCTTCAGGGCACGTAGGGGGAGGTCC
Organism: Ascaphus truei; assembly: GCF_040206685.1. Lineage (NCBI taxonomy): Eukaryota > Metazoa > Chordata > Amphibia > Anura > Ascaphidae > Ascaphus > Ascaphus truei. Next base: position 28,035,229 of record NC_134501.1, on the reverse strand, counting down.
CTGCGTGTGGAGGTGGGTTTTTATAGTCAACGTGAATTTTTCTGTTGTCTCACTTAACCCCTTCATCACTGGTGCATAACAGATGGAATATCCCACTTCCAGAAGTGCACTTGTTGTGGTATGCAACCAAGTAACTGCCTTGTTGCCAGAGACAATGTGTCCATAGACTGTTGCAAATGTGTCAATCCTAATGCAAAAGTATACTGGACTGAATAACTATGGCTATGATAGTGTTTGTATATGTGATGCTTAACTGTCATAATTGCTCACATAGGCTATGGGGTAGTGCTGTATGTCAGATTTGATATTCATTAAGATTTGTGATGGTTAATCACTAATAGTGATGAGGTATGTTCTTAGACTATACCTCTTGTACATACACTGTGTTCCATCAATTTAAGTGTGAAAAAAATATAGATAAAAAATATAATAAATGATATTTAAAACAGAGTGTGTCATTTTTTATCAAGTTATTTAAATTATGAATATGATGATATGATATATTCTTTGAATGTAGGTTTTGGACGGCTGTTCTAATACGAAATTAATACTATTAAGAATATTGTTAAATACACGGGAGTTTATCCATATATCCCTATTCAGGGAAGGACACATGCTTGTGGGTTAAAATGAACTGAGGTTGTTGGATTTATATGAAGGGGCTGAACACAAAACCCTCATTCAGTCCCCATGGGCTCAGTGTTCCTAAGGTATATATCCACCTTGATTCAATCTTCAATAGTTCATTGTCCCAGTCCCCACGTCTAATTCCTGGGTAGAATTGGTCTATCCCCATAAAGGTGATAGCTTTTGGGTCACCCGGTTGACACCTATTAGCATGGGTAGCCACAGGGGTATCCAGTTTATTACGGATTGAACCCACATGTTCTAGTATCCGTATCTTTAGGGGGCGACGGGTCTTTCCCACGTACTTTTTCCCACACTTGCATGTTCCCATGTAAATCACTCCTTGTGTATTGCAGTTTATAAATTTGCGTATATTATATTGTTTCGTATTATTGTGATTACTGAATGTTTTTGAAACTGTCATATATTGGCAAGCCTTACATCTTTGGCAATGATAGTTTCCATTTACACGAGGTGGTAACCATGTGGCCCTCGGTGTTGCCACAGTGTAGTGGCTATGGACCAAATGATCTCTCAAATTTTTGGCCCGTCTGCTGACCATTGCTGGATAGGGTGGTATGGAGTCACGAAGGTCTTCGTCCACCCTGAGTATGTGCCAGTGTTTCTGTAAGACTTCCCTAGCCACCCTCCATTGTTTATTGAAGGTGCCTATGAATCTCACTGTTCTTTGTTCTGGCTGCATTCTCTTTTCCATAACCAGCTCTGATCTGGCTTTCTGCTTAGCCCATTTGTATGCTCTTTTTATACTGTTTTGACTGTATCCCCTTGCGGTAAATCTGTCTTTCATGTCCCTTGCCTTTTCTTCAAAGTCTTCGTCCTTACTGCAATTTCTCCTTAAGCGAAGAAATTGCCCCACCGGTGTTCCCTTGATTAATGATTTTGGGTGATGGCTACTAGCTAGGAGTATGCTGTTGGTGGCAGTCTTTTTGCGATAAATGGTTGTTTCCAGATTGCCATTGTCATCCTTTGTGATCAATAGGTCAAGGAAGCAGATTTGCTGTGAACTGTATTCAAGAGTCAGGCGGAGGTTGAGGTCATTCTTGTTTCGGATTTCTATAAAGTATTTTAACAAGGCCTCACTCCCCCGCCACACTATCAGCACATCGTCAATAAAGCGCAGCCACATTTCCACAAAGGTGGTGAGATGTTCCAATTCCTCAGAGAAAACTACTTCTGATTCCCACCATCCCAGGTACAGGTTGGCATATGTTGGGGCACATTTTGTGCCCATTGCTGTGCCCTGTACCTGGTGATAGATGGTTTTATTGAACCAGAAATAGTTTCTTCCCAGAACAAACTGTAGTAGTTCCAGTGTGAAACTGTTGTGCTTTTGGTGGTGTTGACTGCGTGTGCTGAGGAAGTGGTTGACTGCCCGAATTCCCTGATCATGTCTAATACTGGAATACAGTCCCTCCACATCCAAAGTGACCAGGATGCATTCGTGTGCTACTGAGATACCATCCAGCTTTTTAAGGACATCTTTAGTATCTTTAATAAATGAGGGCAAGGTAGTGACAAAGGATCTCATGATCTTATCCACATAGGCGCTCGCTTTTTCAGTGAGGTTTCCAATCCCAGAAACTATGGGTCTGCCTGGGGGTGGTTGTTTGTTTTTATGGACCTTTGGAAGACTATAAAATGTCGCGATTTTGGGGTTACGAACCAATATATAGTTGTACTCTTTTTCTGAGATAAGCTTCGAGGACAGGCCTTCATTTAGAATGTTAATCAATTCTCTAGTGAATCTCTGAGTAGGGTCTGTATCAAGAATCCCATAACAGGCCCGATCAGATAGAATTCTGATATTCTCATTTTCATAGTCCTCAGATCTTAAAATGACAAGGTTGCCACCCTTGTCAGATGGTTTGATCACAATGTCTTTAGCATTGGCTAATTCTTCAAGTGCTATAAGTTCACCTGTGCTCATGTTATTGAGTTGTTTGATCTTTGGCAGAGATTCGATGTCTTTTGTGACTAGATTTACAAAGGTGTCAATGTGAGCATACTGTTCCCCATATGGCATGAATTTAGATTTCGGTCGCAAGTCTGTGAAAGGACCCTCACCCGGTGTCCTCTCTGATTCTGCCTGTAGGGATAAGAGGTCCTCAATTGCTTCTGTTTCCCTTATGTCAGGTATAGGTGTCCCCTCCTGGTTTGCCTGTCTCCTATCTCTTGATCTATACATTTTTTGTAACTTAAGTTTTCGTGCGAATAGGTTTACGTCTTTAACCCATTCAAATGTATTTAGATTATTGGACGGTGAAAAAGAAAGGCCACGTTTCAAAACTCGTATATGATTTTCATTTAGTATCTTATCCGATAAATTTATAATTTGTAGTTCGTCACCTTCTAGTACCCCTGGTAACCTCTCCCTTTCTTGTTTCTGGGTTTGTTTCTGGAGGTATTCATATTCCCGCTTCTTAAAGCCCATACCTTTCCCTCTCCTTGTTTTTCTTTTTCCTTCTCTGTCTCTTTTGTTCGTCCTTCTACAGGCTGTCTCTGCTCTAAAAAAGAAACCTGGGGTAGGTAATGTGCAATTGATGACCTGCGGGCTGAGGAGTTATTTTCTGTAGCTATCGGTCTTTCCTCCTCACTTTCAGATACCTCCCACTCTGTTGAGGATTCCTGTGTATTTGCTTTGGATTTGGTTTGTTTACGACCTTTTGAAGTAAATTTGTACCTGTAGATCTTCCCTGTCTGATAGTCTTCAGTGTCTCTCAGAAATTTCTTATGTTTGCGTTCCTTAAGGTCACTTGTAAATTTGTCTATGTTGTTTTTTAGACGTCCCTCTAATTCAATGAACTTCTCATTTGTTTTCCATACTTCTACTTTCGCTAGTAAAAGGTCAAGTTCAGAATTTGTCTTTGCGAGTTTATCCTTTTGATAGGTGACCAATAACTACATTAACATAATGGAGCATTGATTGAGTACTAACTCCCAAGATCTAGTGAAGTCATCGTCAACTATATCATATGCTGGTGCAATGTTTGCTCTCAGGCCCCTAGGTATAAATTCTGCTTTCAAATACTTCTCAAAACTAAATATCTCCCACCAGGTTTTCCTCTGTGTTTTATAAACTTTATCCAGATCCCTAAAGAAGTCACTGATGTTAGGTGTGTTTGAGGTTTCGGGAGCTACGTAGTCTAACGAGAACATTCGTTCAGCCTCCACCTGCCATTCATTAAAATCAGTTTTGTTTGATAAAAAACCAGACATACTGTGTTGATCAATGGATGGTATGTATTGCGTGCCGGGTGATAATGGGTCAAGATTCCCCAAATAATGAGTGCTACACGTAAAGAAAACCCGCACTGCTGGTGTTGACCCTGGTGAGGTGCTAACTGGGTGAAGACATAATAGTGTAAATAAAGAGAAAAAGAACCCAGTTTACTAGCACTCCTTCACAACAATTGTATAATGATAATATTAAAAATACTTTATTAATAACTAATGAATAAAAAATAGGGTGTTAAAACGTAATTAAATACTCTATAGAACAGCACGTGACTGTATCTGTTGGTAACCCACCCGGATCTAGGTGGGTAGATATGGTATGATCCCTGATAGATACTCGGGATCAATTGCTATATGTTATAGCTACCTGTAATGCAGGAAAGGAGTCAGAGAAAGCCCACCTAAGAGACTGTCTCTACTGCACCGACACACTTTATTCGAGCAAATACCCGGTATGTACCTGGCAGATACCTGGAATGCGCCGCTCCTCACCTCTGACAAGCCCCGTTGCGTTTGCCTTCCCAGCCTGGGTTCATGCCTGGCTGATGGGCGGCTGATCTGTTAAATGATAATGATTAGGATTTAATAGGCTGCAATGCTTCGCGTGTCTACCAGATGGCATAAATTCATGAATTGTAATGCACTATATATATATATACTGTGCAGTATTGCAGCCAGCGGGAATAAAATGCTTCAATCCCTGCTTGGAAAATAACTCAATGCTCTCGGGCAGAAAACAGTCACAAACCTCAATACACCCGGGTATACCCGAATTCGTGGGACTATCCAAGCTCGAATAAAGTGTGTCGCCAGTGTATGTGAGTGTATCGCGGCGTGTAGTGCGCTCTACTGGATACACTCTATATATCTGGTATATAATGCGTTAGGTTAGACCTAAATGTATCTACCCCAAATAGAGATTGCACTGGTTGCTATATATATTCTCACCAGCGTTGACAAGGTTAAATCTCTATAGAGGACACAGATTGCCCATACTCTTCTGCGCAGACTAATAGTCAAGCACTAAAGTGTGGTAATGCAGTATCAGCAAGCTAAGGTATCTACATGTAATTACCCATACACCTTGGAGGTGATGTAAGCCCAAATAGGCACTCCCTCACTACTGTCAGTATGGTGTGGGTAATTGTAAGATGTTTGTGCATTGCATCTAATAGTTCAGACAGAATAATATCTAAAATGCCACATATGCACACTCTCAGCACATTTGTAGTCACCCTTACACTTGGCAGAGTGGTATACTGCGTAGGTGGTGGGGGCTAGTGTGAAGACACCCCCCCCACAGTATAGAGAGGGTAGGTATGGTGGTAGCACTGACTACTAGGGCTAATTACATGCACATGAGCAGCTGGGAGGCTACTCATCAATGAGGAGATACACTTGCTAGCAAATACAGCCAACTGGAGTGGGGTACACAAGGGGTTAATATAGGATGAGGTCAATACCCCAGAACACCCCTCCCCCCCTTCCCCTCAGAGTATTGAGCAATATATATGCACTCAATGATAGCGTGGGGAGCCGGTCTAACTGGTGATCGCATAGTCCCCTACATCAGCACTGATCCTGGTTATATCAGTGCCGATGTGCTCGCGGACATGCCTGTCTGTAAGGTGGGTTTAGCAAAGACTCCTTGAAAGCATAGAGAGTCACGCGGTACTGGTATACAGCGCGATCCCGTGTCAAACATGCACAGCTGGGGAAGCTGAATTTACGTGTAGTCCTTAGTGCACTCCTCGGGTTGTATCCAGCACGTACACAAGTCCAATAATCGCTGAACGAGGACCCGGGGTCTCATCTTAGCGATGTACTTCATGTTCCGGAACTGCTGCCGGTAGGTCTCTGGGGTCAGACCTAAGCGATCCAGTATAGCGGCTTTAACTTGTCGGTAGTCCATTGCCTGATCTGCTGTGAGACCCTGATATGAGGCCTGGGCTTCTCCTATGAGGAGCGGGGCCAAAGCAGTTGCCCAGCGATCTGCAGCCCAGCCCTGAGCTTCAGCAACTCTTTCAAATGTCAGTAAAAAAGCCTCTGGATCCTCGTTCGGCGCCATTTTCCTCAGGAGTATCGGGGGTCTGTTTGCAAGTTCTGAACTGGCAGACCCCTGGAATTGGGTCAGCAGCTTGGCCATTCGCTCCTCCTGTGCTGCCTGCTGCTGGGTTAGGAGCTGGGTTTGCTGCTGCAATAGTCTTTCATCTCTCTCTGCTTGCAGCCGGGCCTGCTCCTGCATTAACAGTCCCTGCTGTTTGGTCTGCTCCTGCATTAACCATCCCTGCTGTTTGGTCTGCTCGCACAAAAACTCTTAAAAAAATTCTTCCATTTTTTTCATTCTTGTGTGTATGTGTGTGTGTGGCCCTTTAACTGCAGGGGCCTTTCAAAATCCTTCCCACTTCTTGACACCATATGTTGCAGGGTACATGCAATTACACACGCAGGTTTCTTGACAAGGCTTATTTATTTAGCCTTAAAAGATATACAGCATACAAAAACAAAAATAGCTTTTCATCAGCAAACAAGAGAAAAGAAAAATGGCTTTTTCTTCAACAGACAAGAGAAAAGAAAATTGCTTTTTTTTCAGCAGACCAAACAAAACAGTTTCTCTTTAGCAGACAGTCTAAAAATAATGCAGCTACCCTTTTCTATGCAGGGGACAGACAGTTCATAATTCATCTACTTTGCTAACAGACCTTCTTTCAGTAATCTCTTCAGTAGCTTACTCCTCTCTCCTCAACAGCCAGCACCATGTGTCTACAGCCTGGGTTTTTAACACACCTTGATTAGGCAGCTGGGATCCAACTAATTGTCCTGAGGTTCCCAGCTGAAGTTAACCTAGTCAGTGCTGCACTGCAGACTAGACATAGATTTTCCAGGCATATAGCTGGTGGCTTTTATTTACCCTGTCACAGGAGGATTCTTTGTTTGGATCTTCTTTGATTATATCTGGTATCAATTATATATATCCTCATGCAACATGTTACTTATCTGAAATTAAAGAAAATAGAAAAAACAATTATTAGGATGAGCGATTTATAAAGTTTATTTTTGCATGTGCAATATATAGAAACGTAACATTTTAAACATCTTTTGTACAGTCACTCTCCCTATGGCATCCAATTGAACAAGACCACATCCTGCTTAGGCACAGCTGGTCTTTGTGGTCGATGCCTTTTGAAGCTCTGTCTTGAGCTCTTCCATGTCTTGCATCAGATGGAGCACACTTTCATAAAGGTGTTGAACATCCATATACTGGCCGTTGTTTTTTCTTCAATTCCGATGTCTCCTGGACCTCCTCATATAGTTTTTCCAAGAGAGCTTCCAGATGTTTTATGCTCCATTCATGTTGTTTTTGGATAGAAATGGAATCCGCCATGAAGTTTTCCCTTTCCTTCTTTAATTTTGCAAAGTTCTCATTTAGAGTGTTTGTTATAAATGCTGACATTCTGATGATGTCTTTGACTACTGCAATTTGTTACTGGAACTGCAGAACCTGGAAAGTTTTTTTTGTTGTAGTCTTGTTGGTGACTGTAGCTCAATTTTACAAAAATCACCAGTAAGAACAGAAGTAAAACGTTGGTGATTTTGGAATGGTTTCTGGTGAGATGAGAAATATTTATTGAAGAAATCCTAACTTCAGCCACCAAAATGCTCTAGAAGCTTTATGCTCACACTGTTGTCCCTGCAATCAGTCTCTGGAGGAAACTTTTGAAGATAGTATGCTACCTTTGGACTCAATCACTCTTGTGCCCCCGTTGATTGAAGACCATCATCATGTGTGCGATGAATACTGAGCGATGGCTGGTTACTGATCTCACAGTGCTGCCTTAGGGATCTCTTTGAGGCACTGCCCTTGGATAATATAATCCCAGTGTCACGGGAGACCAGGCAATATACACCTTTATACTGGGATCGTATCATTGAAGAAAGCCAATAAGTAAAATAAATTGTAATTTATTCCATAGAAATAGGCAAACACACATTGAATTACAATAGACAGACAAATATACTCTTACTGGGGTCTGTGGCTGACGAACTGACTTTCCTAGTTGAAATAAAGTCTTTAAAACAGTCCAGTGCTGAAGTGGGGACTTAGAAAACATTCCGGTTTAAAAAGTCCTGCAGCCTTTTTCCTTGCAATCGCAGCAAGGCGTCTCTGGATCCCGCCCGACCCATTCTTGCCCTTATGGCAATTTGGACTTCTGGAATCTTGGCACGAACATTGCATCCCTTGGAATCATTGGGGAAAAAAACTATTTTAGTAATCTCTGGAGAATCTCTTAAATCTGAACTATAAAGCCAGGGTATAAGAGACTATGCACAGGCGTAGGGAAAAAGTAGTAGCTGGACTGCTAATTACAGGCACAAAAAAATCCTTTATTTACGGCACATAAAAACAGCAAGGGGAGAGACCCCCTCTGATGCGTTTCGAGTGACGTAGAGTACTACTTTAAAAATATTAGAATTTGACTCAGGGAAGCATTGCTTGTGGGTGCTTCACTCCTAACTCTCTCTTGCTCAAATCTGAACTATGTCAGAGTTTTTAAAACCTTTGGTATTCATTCCCAGAAACCCTGCAGCCCAATCAAAATACCTTAGCAATCACCTAGCAACCAATCTGAGACGACTAGATGGGTTTTCCCAAACACCTGAGTGTTCCCATGGGGCAGGTAACATATTCTCCTCTGCCCCTTTGCCCCCCACGGTGCGAGGCTCCAGCCCTCCTTGCTAAGAAAGGGGTTCACACCCCCAGGACAAGTGTCACTTTGATCTAGGATCGAGGTTTAGACTCCACCAGACATATCTCCGACACTCAATAAATAAACTTCTTAATTTAATAAAAACCTGCTCAGCCTTATCTTCATCAAACCTTCTCAGTTTTGGGCTGGAGTAAACCCTATGTAAGCTCTTCCAGCAGCAGCAGGAAAAAATCGTGGAGCACGACCGAGGAATGAAGCAGGGTAGACGTGGTGCGGTGACTTCAGAAATTTTTATTCAAACAGACAGGTGTAGCTGGTGGATCATCTGACACGTTTCAGCCCTAGGGCTTTGTCAAAGAATGATCCATCAGCTTGAAAAATACATAGATATAGGCAGGATTAACACAGAACACCTGCACCAGATGGAAATCAGGTGAGGTGGGTAATCAACCTGATACCCATGTGATGGGAACATAAAAACCGTTTAAAAACAGTGCCAGCAATGTATCATGCAGATCCTGATTATATAAGGTTAACCATTTAAAGCCATATCAGCTTTTCAACAATTGACATAAATATGATTCAATCTCAACATAATGTATACATGTGGTAATTGCTTGGTCACAATAAAATACAAAATTGATAAAAACAACAGCTGTCTGTTTTGAAACAATGTTATTCAGTATATTATATATAACATATAAAGATCTCTGTGCAACATGATAATAAATGGACAGTAACAAGACTATAACAACTTTTTGAGAACTTATTTATAATGGAGAAGGAAATCCGAGCAATGTAATGAGGGCAAGTGTAGGGGTAGGATGGAAGGGAGGGGGGGGGGGAGGGGGGGGGGAAGAAGGGGGGGGGGGGGGAGGGGGGGGAAAAGGTCAGTGAATGACTGTGTATGAACCTGAGAGATACTAATCGTGCAAAAAATGTTGCAGTTCCCAGTCAACATTAAGACCGTGTAGTTGCAAGGTATCTAACAAAAATATCCATTGCATCTCCATTTTGTTTAATCTATTGAGTCGGTCTCCCCCTCTGATGTTAATTGGGATGTGAGTGATGCCAAAAAATCTAAAGTTCTTCAGACCACCATTCAAACAGGATGTAAAATGTTTGGAGACGGGGTGGAAAAGATCTTTTTTAAGTATCAATCTTACATGTTCAGATATTCTGATATGTAGCGGGCGAATTGTTCTTCCAACATATTTGGCTGTACAGCCACATATTATAACATACACCACATAACTTGTGTGACAATTGATAAATGTAGAGATTCTGAATTTGGACACTGTAGACACCGTAGCTATTCTTTTAGTGGGTATTGCATAATGGCAGCATTTACAGAATCCACATTTAAAGAACCCTTTACTTTTTATTTGACTCACTTTTTTATCTTCAGACACAAGGTACGGCTATGGGGACGTCATTTGCGCCCTCATATGCCAACCTCTTTATGGGTTTCTGGGAAAGCACTCACGTGTTTGGTGAAACTAATATTTTTCGTTCAAATATTATTTTCTATAAACGGTATATTGACGATTTGGTTTTCATTTGGGATGGTGATCTTCACACACTACACACTTTCATTGACACTTTAAACACTAACGATATCAATCTTCATTTCACATCTATCACTGATCCTTACAACATAAATTTTTTAGATGTGACACTCCATGGTGGCCCAGAATCTCTTATTTCTACTGACATTTATACCAAGCCCCACTCAAGAAATTCATATCTATATGCTAAGATCTGCCATCCTAGATCTATGATCCGCGGCATACCAAAAGGGCAATTTTTACGCTACAAAAGATTATGCTCAGATCAGGACAAATTTCTCCAACACTCTAAGAATTTATGTCTGAAATTTGCAGATAGAGGTTATTCTACTAAAGATATAGAACAGGCCTTCATGCATGCTGAGTGTGCAGATAGAACCATGTTGCTAAAAAAAAAAAAAAGCAACAAACCGACCAAAAATACATTTGCAGACAATCCCTTGTTTATAACTAAATTCAGTAGACAGGCCCCACAGATTCAACACATTATATCCAAACATTGGAATGTGTTGAAACTTGACCCAGATTTGGAACCATATGTGCAGAGACCAAGATTTGCATTCAGAAGAGCAAATACTTTGGCCACGTCCCTTTCCAAAAGTCTATTCCAGTCTCCACCTACATCACAAGTAACAACTATACCCAAAGGGTTCTTTAAATGCGGATTCTGTAAATGCTGCCAGTATGCAATACCCACTAAAAGAATAGCTACGGTGTCTACAGTGTCCAAATTCAGAATCTCTACATTTATCAATTGTCACACAAGTTATGTGGTGTATGTTATAATATGTGGCTGTACAGCCAAATATGTTGGAAGAACAATTCGCCCGCTACATATCAGAATATCTGAACATGTAAGATTGATACTTAAAAAAGATCTTTTCCACCCCGTCTCCAAACATTTTACATCCTGTTTGAATGGTGGTCTAAAGAACTTTAGATTCTTTGGCATCACTCACATCCCAATTAACATCAGAGGGGGAGACCGACTCAATAGATTAAACAAAATGGAGATGCAATGGATATTTTTGTTAGATACCTTGCAACCACACGGTCTTAATGTTGACTGGGAACTGCAACATTTTTTGCACGATTAGTATCTCTCAGGTTCATACACAGTCATTCACTGACCTTTTCCCCCCCCCCCCTCCCTCCCCCCTTCTTCCCTCCCCCTCCCCCCCCCCTCCCTTCCATCCTACCCCTACACTTGCCCTCATTACATTGCTCGGATTTCCTTCTCCATTATAAATAAGTTCTCAACAAGTTGTTATAGTCTTGTTACTGTCCATTTATTATCATGTTGCACAGAGATCTTTATATGTTATATATAATATACTGAATAACATTGTTTCAAAACAGACGGGTGTTGTTTTTATCAATTTTTTATTTTATTGTGACCAAACAATTACCACATGTATACATTATGTTGAGATTGAATCATATTTATGTCAATTGTTGAAAAGCTGATATGGCTTTAAATGGTTAACCTTATATAATCAGGATCTGCATGATACATTGCTGGCACTGTTTTTAAATGGTTTTTATGTTTCCATCACATGGGTATCAGGTTAATTACCCACCTCACCTGATTTCCATCTGGTGCAGGTGTTCTGTGTTAATCCTGCCTATATCTATGTATTTTTCAAGCTGATGGATCATTCTTTGACAAAGGCCCTAGGACTGAAACGCGTCAGATGATCCACCAGCTACACCTGTCTGTTTGAATAAAATTTTCTGAAGTCACCACACCACGTCTACCCTGCTTCATTCCTCGGTCGTGCTCCATGATTTTTTCCTGCTGCTGCTGCTGGAAGAGCTTACATACTGCTGTTTGTTGGATTGCACACCGGTAACTGCTGCACACGGAGGGGAGCCCCGCGGGTCACGTGACCGCCTCGCACCATACGGCTGACACGCCAGAGGCAGCGGTTCATCACTGAGACCAGAGACCAGCAGCTCAGCCGAGCAACGGAGCTCAACGGTCCCCACCTAACAACACAAGAGAAGAACACCGCCGGTCGCGCGACCGCCCCACGTGACGCTGGGTCACGAGAGGGTTGGCGGTGCAACTACACAGTCACGGAGGACCTCAGCAAGGCATCATTATTCCCCTAACCGTGAGTGCTTGCAACACTTGGTGCTCTGAGCAGGGCCAGTTGCTTTGTCTATGGTTACAGGTTACACACATATTCATTACCTGCAGCGGTTACTATACTGACTTTGATGCACCTGATAGGATAATTCATTATCCAGCGCTACTGGAGTAAACCCTAAACTGCTTATCCCTAGTTAGGGTGGCCTGGGTAAGAACTGGGGAGCGTTTTTATTAAAACGCGCGGGAAGGGGGAGATGTGGCTCGCTCGCCGTTCCGTTTCAGCGCCAGCTGAGAAAAGTCCCGTTCATAACGGGCAAATGTTAGAATAAACTGTGTCGGTGCAGTACTTTATGAAAGGTTACTCCACTCAAAAGCTTATCACCGTGAAAAGGGTTAAAAGTGCAGTCGCACCGAGGATTACAATGATAGGTTTAAAGCCGAGCTCTTCACCCAGTTTTAAAAAGGGGCCCGATCAGAAAACATTTTAGGAGTAGAAGGGCCACAAACCTTTCGTATTGTAATTTTAGATACATTTTAAAAACTTGAAAATTATAACATTTCAAAATGTTACAAGTATTTATAACATCTGCTCCATATACATATTTACATTACTTTTACTCAGAAGTAAGTTTGAGTGTGAAAAATAGTACTTTGTTCTTGCTAACTTCGTATTTGTTGCTTGAGCAGCTGAGAGTCTAAGGGCCAGTTCAAGGCCATGACTGGAAATTGATCTAACTAGGCTTCTCTGAAACATTGTGTGTGTGTGTGTGTGTGTGTGTGTGTGTGTGTGTGTGTGTGTGTGTGTGTGTGTGTGTGTGTGTGTGTGTGTGTGTGTGTGTGTGTGTGTGTGTGTGTGTGTGTGTGTGTGTGTGTGTGTGTGTGTGTGTGTGTGTGTGTGTGTGTGTGTGTGTGTGTAAAAACAGAAAAGAAAAATGTCTCAAAACAAACAAAATATATATAAAAAATTTATTAATGATTGAGGAGCCTATTCTAGTAGGATTGATAGCTTAGCTGCTAACTTGCAAGGTTTGGCATGTTCCCGCCGAACGGTTTGTCATTTGTGTCATCACGGTATTGTCACTGGAGACCACCGCTTTTAACACCTTAATACCTGGATCCTTTGAGCAAAGCAAGATTTGCAAGATTGCGATTTATTTACAGAATGAACTATAAAAAGCGTGAATAAAGAAACAAATCTGAGGGTTACATTGCAAAATGACAAATGAATTTATTGCGTATGGGTGCACACACACAGGAGAAAAGCTTCAAAACAAAAGCTCTCCTGCAGAAATATGGCCGTAAAGACATATTGATACCAAATACTAAGCTCACGCCCCCCTTTATGAGGTGGCTTGTGCGTCATTACATACAGTATGCTTATAAGATAAACAAATATGAATATGAGAACATTGATTTAATAACAAATGTAAAACATAGCAAAAATTAATTGAGTCAGCTACAAAATTATTATATAACCTTTCCCCTGGTTTCTTGCAAGGGCGTATTTGACCATGAGACCTTCCCTCTAAATTTGAGAAGTGGCTGTTATCTTCTCTTCAATGTTTTGTGGCTAGCTGAAGGCTTATCTTCTAGGAGCGAAGAAAATAAAAAAATTCCTTTTAAAACTCAATTTCATTCCAACTTTTCATGCAGACAATAGACAAAATGGATGACAAGATCAGGCATCTAAGATGGATGCTGAACACAAATTGCTGCTTAGATCCTAGTGCTGTTTACGTCAGACCCCCCCTAAATGTACTTTTTTCTCAACTTTGTCAGTCCCTCCTCTTTATTCTTAAAACATTGCTTTTGAGAATTATTGACATGATGTTAGTCCAGAGACACATATTGTATTTTGGGGTGCTCCATCATCAGATAATGCTCATTGGTATAACTCAGAGGAAGAGGGCACATACCCTTCACTGTCATAGTCTTGTATGGTGCTGCGGCCAAACTATCTTCCAGAGTTAGAACACTGTACTTGGCATCTTCTTTCTTCAAGGGAATGCTGTAGCTTGGATCTGCAAACAATGGCAGAGGGGGTAGCACATTTGTGGATCATACTCTTGTGACACACACATATATGACAACAAGTAACATTAACACACATAGCAAAGCATTCAGAAGTTTTGGTCCTAGTGATCCAAGCCATACACCTAGCCCCAAAGGATTCTATTCTGTGTCACTTACCTTTCTATTCCTCTTTTGAATCTCTTATATTTCGTCTAATTCATGCTGTACATTGCCACTCTGACCTTGAATGAAAACACAGCATTGTTCTTTAATTAGGGCACATACCCCTCCTTTTGAAGCTAAAACATAGTCTAAGGCAATTCTGTTTTGTAAGGCCATGAGCCTAATCTGAACCTGTTATTGGTTTAATGATGAAATGGAAAACTGTAAAATTAAAGCCACATCCTTCCTGTAAATTGTTAGCTGGCTGAAAATACATTTTTTTACACAGGTTTCATTGGCTGGTGGGGGCACTTGACCCATAAATTGATTTGTTGTTCCTAGTGTGTAACACACCCTTTAAAGGGGCTGGCTTAAAAAATGGGAAAATACAGAAATTATACACATAATGCTAAAAACCTTATTTTATGCAAGTGACCGTTACTCTATATATTTCTTATTGATATCGGGCCTTGTGGTTTTCTCGAATACACAGAAAACATTTTTCGGCTTTGGGTATGCAGTTGCTAGATAAAGGAAATGGCATCTATTTCTACCGTCAAATATTTTGAGAATCAGCACAACATTGTATTACTGAGAATTGAGGGGGGTTGGTATCTGTGGAAGCAAATGCATGTTCATCACCCCTGCACGCATCATATACATCATTCACTCAGAATATCAGAACAGACAAAATGTCTGCGATGGTCAAAATGGTTGACTTGTGATCCTTTCTGGCTGACACACGCCCCTGGGTGACCCCCTCCTCTCAGTGGGGGTGCAACACACTACTGGATCAAAGTTTTGCTGCACATGACACATACATAGAGTGATGAGTACTGCCAAAACTCATACAAGAGCATTCACAAGCCACGCTTCCAGGGAACCAATCCACCCACCAAGGCCCAATTGCACATACATCCTAAATTCCAACTTAAACACACATTAAAATAAAAATATTGAGTCCTTGAAAGAAGAAAAGTGAAAATAAATGTTCTGATTAAGAGCAGGCCTCGGCCTGGAGTCTTATTTCCCCCATAGGTTAAACGGTCAGGGTGTTTATTTTTACCCTTCAAAATGTTAACTTGAAGTGGCTGTGCTTTGGGTGACTTGGGTGGATCTGGGATAAGCTTTATGTGCGCCACGTGGATCCAGTAAGAGACCTCTGCCACTTTAATTGCTGTATTGGTGGTGAGTATGGGCCTTTTCACCTGGGATGAAGAGCGTGCATGCATAGGAAATACTTGACCATTAACCCCATCTCGAGTAGGTGCACTTTTAACTTTGACCTATGCATAGAGAGACTCAAAAATATATTAGTTGCAAACAATACTTACTAAATGTTAATTTGTTCCTTTGGACTACTTTGGACTACTGATAGTCATAAGTCATCCCTTAAGTGTCTCATGGGGAGATAATTTATACCTAGAAATAAATTATTGTACTGTATCAATGTGTTTACTACCGTCTTAGCATCCGCATATAGACAGAGATATTCCCTATTAATGTTCCTCAAATTAAAACTAAGTAGCCAATGTGGACCTGACTTTGCTACAATCTAAGTTCCTAAGACTTGGTGCCCCAGCCATTGCCAAACTAATTGCTTCCATTGTTAACTCTATCCTGTCTGCAGGCCATATCCCTAAGACCTGGAAAACTGCCAGAGTTGTCCCAATCTTCAAGAGTGGGAACAAAAAACACTGTCTCAAACTACAGGCCAATCTCTCTTCTCCCAATACTATCTACAGTCATTGGGCAAAAATGTGTTCACTCCCAATTAAGCAATTACTTTACCGAGACAAATGTCCCTAGCCAATTCCAATTTGGTTTTCACCCAAATACTCCACTGTAACTATTCTACTAAAAGTTTGAAATGCCTTGTACTGTATATAATGTATACCCTGTTCACTTATGCAACTGCTTTTGCAACTATGTGTCCCCTGTATTTAACCCTATGCCCAGGACACACCCAAAAATGAGAGGCGACTCCCACTGTACCATTTTCTGGCAAACCATTCTAGAAATAAATAAATAAATAAATTAGCAACTAGGATGTGGTTGCTTGATCTATAGCAGAATTAGAATTATATATATTACACCGCAATTTTGACAATAACTACTGCTTATAATAAAATGGAACACCTTTGGAAAAAATAAATGGTTAAAAGTTATAAAAATACATCACATATTCAGTTAATAGACATATGATTTTGTATAGGACTTCACACTAATGTCTTGTAATATAATCTCTTTGTACAGTGCCGAGCACACGGCCAGCTTTATATTTTTAAAGACACGCTGCATTATTCATTTAACTAAAAAATAATTTTCAAAGCTTCTTTTTTTTTTCCATGCAAAAAGCCAACTTGCTTCTAGGTGTTGCACCAAATGACCTTGAGCCGTACAGATAGCAGATAACGGTTTCTCCATCTTCTACATATTAATTGCTGGATTGGAACATTAGTTTAATGTTAAAAAAATTGAGCTTTCTCCCCAGCCCTAAAAACTACATTTTTTATGGCTTCTCAAAAATAAAATAATGGGACTTTTATATAGATGAGGTTATATAACTTCTAAACACACAAATAGATTCCCACAAGCTCATGCTATGTCCCTCAACTCGATCCTTTTAATGCCTTCTGTTGGAAATCTCATACTCTCACATACTTCCTTCACTACAAATTTATGCTATCCTGTTTCAAGTCTGCCCTCTCTCAAGCTAAACAAACCTACTTCTCTTCATTAATCAACACACACAAGTCTAACCCACACTGACTCTTCCTTCATCTCACCTCAGGACTTTGCTGACTATTTTAAGGAAAAGGTGGTACCCATAGATCAGAACATCCCCTCTGTTTCCTCCTTCCATCTTACACCGCTTCCTAACTCTTTTCCTGCTTTCATTGACTCTTTTTCCACTGTCTTAGAGGAGAATGTATCCCCATCACTGTTGATCTCCTCTTCTCCCTCTACCATTTGCTCTCTTGACTCCATTCCATCCCATCTCCTAAAACCTCTTGGTCCTACTATAATCCCTACCCTCACACATATTTTTAACTCCTCCCTCTACTCTGATACCTTTCCATTCTCCTTCAAACATGCGATAGTTATACCATGACTCAAAAACAGCAAGCTTGACCCTACCTGTCTTTCTTTTTTTTTTTTCCAAAATTTTTTATTAGGCAGTTAAACAATTACATGCTAGGTACGGTATAAACAATATGTCAGCCTAATGTACATTTTTTCTTTTTCTTGAGAGAAAAGAGAAAAGAAAAGGCTCAACGCCTCCCTGATCTCATGAAGTCCATCAGGGAGGCGCGAGTATGGAAACAGAGAGGGAGTAGAGAAGGGGGGGCAGGGTGTGGGGGGGGGGGGGGAGGGTGGAGAGGGTACAAAGGGTATAGCGGGGGGTGGTCATGATCCCCAGAACCTTGGTGATTTTGGTTTGGGCTTTAATGTGGATTGGGCTTCTAGTTTGTTAGGGGGCGTTTCGTCTTATATGCGCCAAATAGGTGTACCATGGGTCCCAAATTGCTGTAAATGAGGTAGAAGACCTCTTAAGGAAAGCAGACAATCTCTCCATGTCCATTACTTCTTGCACCCTTCTTATTATTGTTTGTTTCGAGGGGGGAGACACTTTCTTCCAGGCGGCTGCCACCGCACACCTAGCCGCCGTGAGGATGAAGGAGACTAATTTTCCTGTTGGTCGGTCCAGATAGTCTAGGGGCCTGGCCAACAGGTAGGTCAGCGGTTCAACAGGTATTTTGAGGTCTGTGACCTCCTCTATTAATTTTTGTGTTGTTTCCCAGTATTTCTGAATTTCCGGACATGTCCACCAAATGTGGGCCATGTCCCCCTTTTGACCGCAGCCTCTCCAACATAGATCGGATGCCAGAGGGTAAATTTGATTTATTCTGACTGGAGTGAGATACCAGCGGAACAGTATTTTGTAAATGTTTTCTTTGATTGTGGTACATATGGAAGTTCCTGAGGCATTTTCCCAAATACTTTCCCAGTCCTCTCGGTCTATAACTATATCCAATTCTGCTGCCCAATGCAGCATGTAGTCATGAGTGGGGACTTCTGTAGTCCCTCCTAGCTCTGTGCAAATTTGTGTTATTAGACCTTTCTGGTGATCTGTTTCGCTGCAAAGTCGCTCGAAACCTGTGAGAGGGGGAAATTCCAATGTTGGGGATAATGTTTGGAGAAAGTGCCGAATTTGTAGGTACTTGAACACGTTCAGTCCTAGTATGTCATACTTGGTTTGTAGATTTTGGTAGCTCAGGAACTTCCCGAGGCTCAGGAGGTCGGCAATCGTTTTAATGTTTTTGGTTTGAAATTGGTCAAATTGTCTGGGCTCACAGCCAGGTGGAAATTTCGGATTTCTGTGGATTGGTATGAGTTGGGATTGTGGCGATGTGAGCTTGTACTTGAGTTTGCTTTTCGTCCAGGTCTCCCAAGTGTGTCTCATTGGGCCTAATTTGAATTTGTTATTTTGCATGTCCTCCCTGCTCAGGGACCATAGGCAAGCCGGCAGTGAAGGCGTTCCGGCATATTGCGTTTCTATATCCAGCCAGCAATATTGATTTGGGCTTGCGTTCCAGACTACCACCTGTCTCAATTGTGCGGCCAGATAGTATTTTGTAATGTCTGGAACTCCCAGTCCTCCTCTCCCCCTTGAAGCCAAGAGAACTGACCTGGGGACTCTAGGTTTTTTACCTTGCCAAATAAAATGGAAGATTGATTTTTGAATATTTTTCAATTCTGAGCCAGGGATGTGGACCGGGAGAGTCTGGAAGTAATATAATAATCTAGGGAGTATATTCATTTTGACCGAGATCATTCTCCCGATCCATGATATTTGATATCCTCCCCATTTTTCCAAATCTTGTTTGATTTTATGGAACAAGGTCGGATAGTTATGTTTATATAGTGATTGGTAGGTCCTCGATATCTTAACTCCCAAGTATTTGATACAAGAGGAACTCCAACGGTAATTAAAGTTTAGTTTGAGGAGTTTCACCTCTGGCTCTGGCAGACTTAAGTTCAGGGCTTCTGATTTGTCATTATTTATCTTATATCCTGAGATTTTTCCAAAGTCTCGGAGTTCTTTTTGAAGGTTGGGTAATGAGGTTTGGGGTTTGGAGAGGGTTAAGATGACATCATCTGCGAATAGAGAAATTTTATGCTGCCTATTTCCAATATCTATTCCCTGGATGTCTTTATTGAGTCGTATTGCTGAAGCCAGTGGTTCTATCGTTAGCGCAAAGAGGAGAGGAGATAGGGGGCACCCCTGTCGAGTCCCATTAGTTATCTCGAATCTTTGGTTAGTCCCCCCTGGTAGTTTTACCGTTGCTGATGGATTTTGGTATAGTCTACGGACCCCCTCTAGGTATGTGTCTTTAAAGCCAAATTTACACATAGTCTGGTCCAGAAATTGCCAGTATATTCTATCGAACGCCTTCTCTGCGTCTAAGCTTAACAGTAGTGCTTTAGTGCCTGTGAGGTGGACATGATCGATAATGTCGATTATTTTTCGGGTGTTGTCAGAGGCTTGTCTCCCCGTAACAAATCCTACCTGATCAATGTTAATTAACCTCGGTAATATTGGGTTTAATCTGTTTGCTAAAATTTTGCTATACAGCTTGAGATCACTGTTGAGGAGGGAGATTGGACGGTAGCTTCCACATTGCATCGGGTCTCTGCCTTCCTTATGTATTATTGCCAAATTGGCTAGAGACATTGTTGGAGGGATTTGGTTCCCTTCCATGAAATGGTTGAATGTTTTTAGCAGATGCGTGGATAGGGTTGGCAAGAATCTTTTATAGTAGACATTTGTGAAACCGTCAGGGCCAGGAGACTTAGTGAGCTTTAGTGATTTGACCGCCTCTTCCAGTTCCTCTTTTGAAATCTCAGCATTAAGGACTGTGTTTTCCTCCTCCGTCAGTGAGGGGAGTTGACATTTATTTAAATATTGAGTTATAGTTTCTGACGCTATCGGTTCGGGTCGGCCGTTTTTAGTTCTTAGGTTGTATAGTTCTGTGTAGTATTTAGTAAATTCTGCTGCTATTTTGCTTTCACTATATTGGATTTCACCAGACCTACTCTTGATCGCCGTTATCTGGGATCTTTTTTGTATCCCTCTTAATTTACTGGCTAATAGTCTGTCAGCTTTGTTCCCTTTGTCATAATATTGTTGATTGGTCCATTTGAGGGCCTTTTCAACGTCTTCCAGCTGGGTTTGTCTAAGTTTTGTTCTAGCTTCTATTAATGTTTTGTATACTTTTTTTGATGGATTTGCTTTATGAGCTTGCTCTATTACTTTTATATTATCTGTGAGTTCTTTAATTAGCGTTTGGCGGGCTTTTTTCCTGTGGGATGCGATGGAAATAAATTTCCCTCTGATAGTTGCCTTATGGGCTTCCCATAGGATTGCTGGAGAGGAGACTGTTCCCACGTTGAGGGAGAAATAGTCCTTAAGTGAGGATCTTATCTCTCTCTCAATCTCTGGGTGATTAAGTAGTGAATCATTCAGTCTCCATGCATAGGTTGTTGTTTTTTCAAAGGGGATTGACAGTGTCAGGGTGATCGGGGCATGGTCTGACCATGTGATTGAGCCAATGTCTGATTCTATGGCTGCCGCCAACACATTTTTGGTGGTCAAAAAGTGGTCTATTCGAGAGTAAGTCTGGTGAGGCGCTGAGTAAAAAGTATAGTCCCTCTGGCCCTGATGTTGGGTTCTCCAAATGTCCACTAACGAGAATTCGCTCATGATGTCCCTAAACCTTTTCCCCTTGATCTGGGAGTGGGTTGTACGGGAGGGGCCCACTGTGGTTGATCTGTCCTCGAAGGGGTTTAAGACCATGTTTAGGTCTCCTCCCACTATTATCGATGACAGATATCCCGGGTCAACGCCCTCGAGAACAGTTTGTAGGAATTCTGTTTGGTTCTCGTTTGGGGCGTACACATTGATTAGAACGATTGCTGAGCCCGCAAGGGAGCCATATACCATTAGAAATCTACCCTCTGGGTCCGCCGTTGTTTTGACATGATTAAATGGGGTGCCTTGTCTGATCAGGATAGCTACACCCCTTTTCTTGCTACTAAATGATGCAAAAAAGCACATTGGGAAGAATTTTTTGAATAAATTTGGGGGGTCTTGTGATGTGAAGTGGGTCTCCTGCAAGAATATAATGTCTCCCCCTGATTTTTTCATGTCCATGAAAGCTAGCCTTCTTTTTCGGTTATTCTGTAGTCCTTTAACGTTCAAGGAACGGATTTTAATTGGGGCCTTAGTGGCCATTGTTGGTTTCTAGTTGTTCGGGGTCTTGGGGTCCCTCCTTTCCCACTAGGGGAGACCTTGTTTTTATATTCTAAAGACCCTGTATGATTGAGGTCGCCTATTGGGCTGGGCCTCCTTCTAGGGGGGGTGTGCTGGGTTTGCCTTTGGGGAGGGGGAGAGGGGTGGAGAGGAGGGGGAGGGGGGGTAAAGATCTGCTGGGACAGGACCAGCAGGTGGAGAAAAGATAGAAGTAGGGCCAGTTTTGGTCCTGAAATGGTTTCGCCTGGTCTTTGGATGACCGGCGTTTGGGCTTGGGCGCCCTTCTGGGGTGTGTCTGGATCCGACGGTTGGGTCGCAACAGAGGGGGGCCAGACCCTTAGCTACTGTTGTGTGGCTCCTTTCCCATTCGTCACCTTTATTCAATTTTAGAACCCCGCCAATTATTATATTTGCTGGTAACTAGATGGGGGAGGGGGGGGAGGGGACACAGGGGGGGGGCCGGGGGAAGCATTATATGGCTGTCTAGGGGGGGGGGCTGGTGGGGGGAAGGATGTAAGCACAGAAGGGAAGGGAGGGGGAGGGAGGGGGGTGAGGGGGAGGGAGGGGAAGGGAGGGGGGGGGTGAGGGGGAGGGAGGGGGAGGGAGGGAAAAGGGAGGGGGGGGGGTGGGAGGGAGGGAAAAGAGAGGGGGGGGGAGTCTATGGTGTTGGTTTTATTAAGTACCTGTTACATGAGCAGTCATATATCATATATCCAGGGTATCATCACATTTTTGTCTAGGAGAGAGGCTCCCCTAGTGGATCTCACATTTTTGGCTTAATATAACATAATTTAACTTATCCTAACATAACTCAACAACATTTCACATAACATAGCATCATCTAGTGCTAGATAACATTCTAGACCAGTTTGAAGCAGACTTTAACATTGTCCTGATGTTTTGTTTTGCCTCACGCCTTGTGTAAACAGAGTGTATTTTATATGTTAGCTCTTTTTCTAGGTTGTGTACTATGTGCTCTTTGGGTGGGGGGTTGTAGTTGTGTCTAAGTGTGTGGTGGGGGGAAGTTCTCTTAGTCTGTCCTATGGGTGGCTGGGCGCTTCTTAGAGGTAGGGAGAGGGGGGGGGGGGGTCGAGGGGCTGGCCGGTAGTGTGCCGGGGTGGTGTGAGGGAAGGGGGTCTCCGTGTGGGGGCGGAGGGAGGGGGGGAAGGGGGGGGAAAGACCGGACTTTAGGGGGGGAGAGGGGGGGCGGGGAGGGGGGGGAGGGGGGGGAGGGGGGGGGGCGAGAGGAGGGGGGGGGAAAGCGTTATATGGCTGTCTAGGGGGGGGGGTTGGTGGGGTGAAGGATGTAAGCACGGAAGGGAAGGGAGGGGGGGTGAGGGGGAGGGAGGGGAAGGGAGGGGGGGGAGGGGGGGCGAGGGAGGGAAAAGGGAGGGGGGGGGAGTCTATGGTGTTAGTTTTATTAAGTACCTGTTACATGAGCAGTCATATATCATATATCCAGGGTATCATCACATTTTTGTCTGGGAGAGACACTCCCCTAGTGGATCTTACATTTTTGGCATAATATAACATAATTTAACTTATCATAACATAACTCAACAACATTTCACGCAACATAGCATCATCTAGTGCTAGATAACATTCTAGACCAGTTTGAAGCAGACTTTAACATTGTCCTGATGTTTTGTTTTGCCTCACCGCCTTGTGTAAACAGAGTGTAATTTATGTTAGCTCTTTTTCTAGGTTGTGTACTATGTGCTCTTTGGGTGGGGTGTTGTAGTTGTGTCTAAGTGTGTGGTGGGGGGAAGTTCTCTTAGTCTGTCCTAGGGGTGGCTGGGCGCTTCTTAGAGGTAGGGAGAGGGGGGGGGGGTCGATGGGATGGCCGGTAGTGTGCCGGGGCGGTGTGAGGGAAGGGGGTCTCCGTGTGGGGGCGGAGGGAGGGGGGGATAGGCAGGACTATGGGGAGGGGGGGGAGGGGGGAGGGGGGGAGGGGGGGGGAGAGGGGGGAGGGGGGGAGAGGGTGGAGAGGGAGAAGGGGGGGAGAGGGGGAGGGGGGGGAGAGGGGGAGGGGGGAGAGAGGGGGGAGAGGGGGGGAGGAGGGGAGGAGGGTAGAGGGGGGGAGGGAGGGGGGGGAGGGAGGAGAGGGGGAGGAGGGTAGAGGGGGGGAGGGAGGGGGGGGAGGGAGGAGAGGGGGAGGGGGAGGGAGGGGGGAGGGAGGGGGGAGGGAGGGGGGGAGGGAGGGGGGAGGGAGGGGGGGGAGGGAGGGGGGGGGAGGGAGGGGGAGGGGGAGGAGGTAGAGGGGGGGAGGGAGGGGGGGGAGGGGGGGAGGAGGGGGAGGGGGGTAAAGGGGGGGTGGATAGGGGGAGGGGGGGGGGGGTGGGGGGATAGGTAGGGCCGGGGAGAGGGGGGGGGGGACAGTCTAGCTATGTTGTGTTGGTGATGTTTGTTTTCTATTTGTGTATCTGACTCTGTCGCGTGATCGCTGTATATGGTATTTGTTCCTGCTAGACGCAGCCTTTGTGTATATGCTTCGGCGGGTGGCTTAGCAGTTCCCTTAGCCCGAGGCCATTGATGCTTATTTTTGCCTCTGCTTGTCAGCCTTTCCCTCCGCCCACATATCATGCATTAGTCTTAGGTCACCGTTCCTTATGGCTAAGCGAGTGGGCGGGGTGACAACTTCAAACTTAATTGTCCCGGCTCGGTGTCTCTTCTCTGTCAGGCCTCCCCCGGCTGTGGGGCACCAGGCCGTGAGTATGGGTATCGCCCGAGGGGAAAGCGCGGGGGCCACCCGGGGAGGGGAGAGGGGGGGGGGATCCACTCTCCTCAGCAGAACCAGTCCACGGAGATCCCCGACCCCATCTCCCAGCCGCAAGGCCAGACCAAGGGTCTTCCAGGCCGCGGGGCTGGGCCACCCGCTAACATCCAGCCAGTGAGGCGTAGCCTCTGTGCGTCGCCCCCCCAACCCGTCCGGCACCGTCAATCTCTGCAGGGATTTTTTAGGGATTACTCACGGTTGCCGGAGCAGTTCGCCCTGGGCTCGGGGGATCATAAGGCCGGGAAGGTCCGGCTCTCCACCTCCAGGGACCCCACACGGGGAGGGTCGGGGGCCAAAAGAAGCCGAAAGGCCGCAGGTAGCCAACAAGAGGACTGGGACATGGCGAGAAAGAGGGAGGAAAAAAATAGTAAAAAATAAAAAAGGGAAAAAAGGGGGGGGGGGGCGGCGCCCCCCCCCTCCCCTCCACCGCAGAATGCTGGTCCCTCCATCTCCCGCCGATCGGAGCCCCGTCTCACTTTTCAGGTAAGTGAAGTGGGTGTTGCAAGCGGTTGTGAAGATTTGAGAGCGGTGCTGTTCCCTCGTCAGCTGTCTCTCCTCTCCCGGTGGGTCGGTGTAGTCATCTCCGGCAGTGCTCATCCTCTCCCTGCAGTGCTGGTAATATGGGGTCTTTGTGTCATTCTTGAGGATGGTGCCTTTGTATGTGCTGAGAGTGTGGGGTTGAGTTCTTCTACTTAATCCTCTGACCCCTCTGTCCCGCCAGCCTTTCCGAGGCTCTGGTTGGGGGCTCTTCTTGTCTGGGTCCTTCGTTTCTCCAGCTGGCAGGAGGGGTGAGGTTTAGTGCTTTAGCAAAGTGCTCCATATCTTCTTGATGTTTAATTGAGAGCATCTTTCCATTGCGCTGCACCATTAGTCTAAATGGGAAGCCCCATTTATACTTTACTCCGCTGTCCCGCAGCAGTATGGTTAGGGGTCTTAGTTCCTTGCGGCGATCTACAGTTCTTTTAGCTAGATCGTTGTAAAGTTGCAGTTGGCTGTCCTCAAATGTGATGAGATCTTTGGTTCGGGCAACCTCCATTATTTTTTCTTTTGCCGAAAATTTATGAAGTCTGACTATGACGTCTCTCATCCTTTTTGGATCCTCTGATCTAGGGCCAAGGGAGCGGTGAGCCCTGTCCAGTTCAAGGTCCGTCTGATTCAAGTCTCCACATAGGGAGGTGAAGAGCTCCAGGAGGTAAGTCTTTAACTGCCCTGGAAGTACCGACTCGGGAATGCCTCTGATTCTTATGTTTTGTCTCCTGTCGCGATTCTCCTGATCTTCTAGGGAGTCGCGGAGACTTTCTACCTCAGCCCCGAGCCGGAATATCTCATTTGCAGCTAATTCTTGGGCCTGTGTGGAGGCCTCCATTTTGCCTTCCAGTACATCCGTGCGCTCCCTTAGGCCTGTCAGTTCTTGCTTTAGCTCAGTGACTGCTGATCTGAGATCGGCCTTTAGCGATTTGTGCAGGTCATGCAGCATTTCTGCCATAAGCTCTTTCATGTCCTCTCGGGTGAGTGTTGCCGCCGGCTGCGCTGGCATTTCTTGCCGGTCTTGCGTTTGGGCAGTTTGTTTGGGGCCTCGTGCGCCTGATGGGCCTGCGCCATCTTGGCCTCTTGCCGCCGCCTCTGAGTTTCGTGGGGAGAATAGCTTGTTAACAGCCTGGGCTGTTTGGGATTTTTGTTTGTTAGCCATTTCCTCTAGGGTTGCGGGTCTAGGGTAGTGCTTTAGGAGGGGGAATTTTCGGGGGAAAAGAGCCTCTATTTGTTTATTTATTAGGGGGTCTGGCGAGCTCCTCTGCTACACGTCCATCTCCGTCGGCGTCCTGGCCACGCTCCTACATAGATTTGTTTATGTGTTCATAGGTTGTAGCGGGGAGGGGCAGGGGGGAATTGGGAAGCGTGGCTGTGTAACTTTTCTGGCTCTCAATGTTGGGCACTCATATATTTGTGGCAGCCATTTTAGAGTGTTGTTGTTTTGGGCGATTTTGCAGGTTGTGCTGCCAGGAAGTTTTGTGCCAGGATGGGGTTGGGCCGTTGGTTAAGCCCGTGGGTCTCGGACGGCAGACTCTGGCAGCTGTTAGAGATTGGCAACCTCAGTTTTTTTTTTTTTGTTTGTTTTTTTGGAGGGGGGGGGGCTGTAATTATGGCTCTGGGTGTGAGGGGGAGGGTGAAGGTCCACTTTGTAATTGTATTTCTGACCAGGGGGGGGAGAGGGGGCACCCACTCCTTCTGCACTGTTTTTGTTGAACCCTGCTGTGCTCTAATGGCAGGGTGTCTCTGGGAGCTTCTGTGTAGCAGGGCTCCGTTGTCCCCCAACTGTCTATCCCTCCTTACCCTTCCCCAGCTCCGGCTGAGCCTGATTGTCTCTCCGTCTGTCCTGCACACCTCCCCTCCGCCTCCGGTTCTGCAGCGTGCCTCGGGTGAGCCTAAGCTTCCGATCCGGCGGCCATCTTGGTTTCCCTGCTTCGTGGGTACTCCACCCTACCTGTCTTTCTAACTACTGACCTGTCTCCCTCCTGCCTTTTGCCTCGAAAACCTTTTGAACGTCTTGAATACTCTTGCTTGCTCCATTTTCTCAACACCCATTTTGTCCTTGTCCCCCTACAATCTGACTTCTGCACTGCTCCCTCCACGGAGACAATTCTCACTAAAATAACTGATGACCTCCATGCTGCAAAAGACAGAGGTCATTACACTCTGCTCATATTACTTAACCTTTCTGCAGCATTTGCCACCATGGACAACCCTCTTCTCCTTTATATTTTCCCTACTCTTGGTATTCGGGAAAAAGCTTTATCCTGGATATCCTCTTACCTCTCCCATCGTACTTTCAGCGTCTCTTCTGCTAACACTTTCCCCTCCTCTACTGATCTCTCTGTGGGGTACCCCAGGGCTCTGTCCTGGAACCTCTTCTCCTTTCTCTGTATACACTCTCTCTAGTTGACCTAATAACATTTCTTAGGTTTAAATATCACCTCTATGCTGATGACACACACATTTACTTTTCAACCCCTGACCTTACACCTGCTGTACAAACCAAAGTTTCTGAATATCTTTCTGTTATCTCATCCTGGATGGCCCTCCGCCACCTTAAACTTAACATGGCAAAAACAGAGTTCCTCATACTTCCTCCCAAACCTGGCCCTACTATCTCCTTCTACATTACTGTTGGATGTACAATCATTTGTCCAGTAGCCCAAGCACGCTGCTCAGGGGTCACACTCAACTCCCCTCTCATATTCTCCTCTCACATTCAAAACGTTTCTAAAACCTGTCGCTTTTTCCTCCACAATATCACAAAGATACGCCCACCCTCTGTTGCTCGACTGTTAAACCTCTGATTCAGGTGTTCATTCTCTCCCGTCTTGATTACTGTTATCCCCTGCTGTCCGGCCTTCCTGGCTCTCACCTGTCTCCCCTACAATCTATCCTAAACGGTGCTGCCAGAATCACTCTACTCTTTAAACTCTGATTTTGCATCTCCCCTTCTGAAATCCCTCTCCTGGCCTCCGATCAAATCCTACTGTCTCTGTACGCTCTCCCTACCTACTAATTAGATTGTAAGCTCCTCAGCGCAGGGACTCCTCTTCCTTAATGTTACTTTTATGTCTGGATGACTTATTCCAGGACCTATTACCATTTGCTACCTATATTATTACCCCGTGCACCACCCCTGTGAAACGCTATGCACACCAACGGTGATATATATATAAAGACATACAATACAATATATAATTCAAACAGTGCGTGTGAGTTTTTACCAGCATTTTTAAACAAAAAATATTCCCAAACGTATCCTAATCCTATAGAAATAAAATTGAAATGTGTTTTTACTGGTTACACACAATACAGAATACACAATACAAAAACTTCTCTCATACACAGCCAACCATCATCACAAAAATAACAAACAAATAAAAGAAAAAACATTTCTAAATTACCTTGTTCTCATAAATAAACTGCTTAAGCAACAGAGCTAGTTAATTTTCCTTTCTGGAATGTGAATGCTGCGCATTCTTTAAACTGGAGGGGAGGGACTGTGCCTCTCCTTTCTTTGAGATACTGCTGCGGCAGTTTATTCGAGCATTTGCCCGTTCTGTGCCGCAGCAGTAGCCTGGCGCGCGCCCGAGTGTGACGGGCGCGCGCCGAAGCAGCGGAAGAGCGCCCTCCGATCGGGGCGCTCTCCCTACCGCTGCCGGGTCCGCCGGGTCCGCCGGGTCCCCCGGAACCCCCTGCCGCTGTCCCGCGATCGCGGGACACCAGGGCTCCCTCGGGGAGCCCCTGGACACGCGTGCAGGGGGCGCACGCTCCCGATGACGCGTGACCGCGCGTCTATGACGCGCGGCACGCCGAGGGGCGGCCACTAGCAAGCCGGGAGATTTCCCGGCTTGCGGTACCGACCACACTTCAATAAAGTGTGTCGGTAGTGTAGAAATAGAGCAAACGGAAAAATGTCTCCGGTTTAAAAACCCACTCGCCTGGCTAGAACGAATAAACCTTTTAAACTATCACCAGTGACAGAGCTGAATATATGCTTGTTCTTTTCCGTTGTGGTCTACTTCTATAATTGGTGTACACCTTTTAAAACCTTTTTAAAAATTTAGACCATTGTGAGCAAATAATATTCGTGTTTTGTAAGTACTTGCAAGTTCTTGGATGGTGATTTGTGTACACGTGATAATTAGCATGGTTTATCTTTCACAATTCAGGAAAAATTCATTAGGGTATTCAAATTCATCTGACAACTCTCCATTAAGGGCACAACAATTTTAATTGACGGCACCGAAACTTGAGTTTGTATCAGGAAATTACTTATTGGGGAAATGGAAATGGCGCATAAGCTTATGCTTGCACACCTGATTTCTGCCGCTTCAGTCAGCCGGTCATGCCATGCATAACTTTAGCCACAAAAACCTCATAAAAGCCGAAGATTTATACTGCCACAGACACACACAGGAATTACTGAAAGTTAGAAGGTTCCACTATGAACCCTTACGTTCGCATTCTTACGAATAAGAAAACCGGTACGGCTGCCCATAGACTCACGCTTCTTTCCATGGTACTCACTTGATTGAAGCCATCTGGATAGGCGTGCACCGGCTCAAATGAATAATGCAGAGAAGAGAATCCCCATCTGGGGACAGGATGCCAGGCACTGCTGAGTGGAAATGCCGAGTGAAAGGCTGATGCTGCTGGGTCACTAAAAATTATTATTTATTGTTGCAAGACATAACAAAAAATAGCAAACACCTCGCAGAGGCGTACCCTAGAGGTACGAAACGGGTCAGGGTACGCCTCTGCGAGGTGTTATGTACCTTGATTTTGATGATTGCATTGTATTTGTACTGTTCTAGATTATTTCTCCATGCATTGAGAACTCTGTCTATTGGGTTAGCCACATTGAACATACAGTAGTTCATGATATCAGTCTGATCTACTCATATTAGGACCTCTAGCCTGATATATTTTTTCATACTGGTTCAGTGTTTATATTGACACTTTGATATAGGTATATGTATCTTAGGAGAACAGAAGTAGGTAGCGCTAATTCTAAAAGAAATGTATAATTATATAGTGCTAATCACCAAAGTGATTAGTGATAGAAAGCCTAATACTCTGTGTAACAGAAATAAAGGCGGCAGTCTGTGATATCACTCTGACCCCCGGGTCAGATAAACATGTATGTAAACAAAGAGTTGATATCTATGGCACCTAAAACATAAATATATGCCAAAAATAAAAGGAAATATATAACCAGGACTGATGAGTATCTCAGATCCAAACATGTGCTCCAACAGGTGAGTATTCATGCTTGGAATAAAAACAAACAAAGTGCATAGCGTAATACTGCGTGGAGAAACAAAACTACCATAACATAAAAACAAACAGCTGAGATGATCAACAGATGAAATAATATTAATAAAACATTTATTAAAAAGACGTGAAAAAATGACATGAACAATAAAAAATATTATGAGACAAGTTCCACTGAAAACTCTGCCGCTGTGGCTGAAATGCCCACTCACCGGACAGATGGAAGTGGCAGGCAGTGGATAATTCAGAGAGTATCCCCTCTCATCTCTGGCTTGGCAGCTTTAGGCGTTTTCTCCTCTGCGTTGGCGGCGTCCTACACATCAGCTGGTGCTTTCGTGCATCAGCGGTTTTGGAATTCCATCACTGCGCATGTCCAGGACGATCATCAGGTGTACTGCACCAGCCACAGACATGGGGACCCCATCCGGAATGTAGAGATATGGATGGTCAAGTTTCAAGCCAAGGTCGGGGTTCCAGAGAGCGAGGGTTCCAAATGCAGGTAAGCAGATCTAGGACAAGGTAACAAGACAAGGGAGGCAGAGGCAAACACCATATAACGTGAGTCTATGCTCAGCCAAAGTGCCAGTGGCACAGCTAAGCATAAGTAGCAGGCAAGGACCAATCACCCCAGGGGATGCAGCGGAGGCGTAACCATCGCGGGGACCAGGGATAGGCCGAAAGGGAAGAGACAGCTGGTAGTTCTGGAACTAATGAGTTCCTCTTCACTCGTCTTTCGGGGGCGTTGCGCGTGCGTCACACGCCGGTGATGCATCTCGCGTCTGCCTTCCAATCCCACGGTGCGGGGTCTGCGCCTGCGCAGCGCATCAGCAGGGACTGATGCTCCCATGGGGAGCGCTCTGCGCGTGCGGATGGAGGCGCGTGACGGAGGAGGACAGCGCGGAAGGTTGCCAGCAGGTGTCAGGCCGGAGCGGAGGTAAGTGCGGGCGCTAGTCGTGACACTGAGGAAGGAATCTGAGTCTTCTGAAACACGTAGGGTGGTCCCGCTGACTTCACTGCCGATCTGATTTACTATCCCTCTTGCTGGCTGTAGTGCAACGAATCTGCTTCTACCATCTACACACTTCATTTGGCTATTCTACGGCGAATCTGCCATTGCTGTCTCGTAGCTGATCGCACATTTGGCCTTCGATCCGCCCGAAAGCACCAGCTGATGTGTAGGACGCCACCGACGCAGAGGAGAAAATGCCTAAAGCTGTCAAGCCACAGATGAGAGGGGATACTGTCTGAATTATCCACTGCCTGCCACTTCCATCTGTCTGGTGAGTGGGCATTTCAACCACAGCGGCAGAGTTTTCAGTGGAACTTGTCTCATATTATTTTTTATTGTTCATGTCATTTTTTCACATGTCTTTTTATTAAATGTTTTATTAGTATCATTTCACCTGTTGATCATCTCAGCTGTTTCTTTTTATGTTATGGTAGTTTTGTTTCTCCACGCAGTATTACGCTATGCACTTTGTTTTATTCCAAGCACGAATACTCACCTGTTGGAGCACATCTTTGGATCTGAGACACTCTTCAGTCCTGGTTGTATATATCCTTTTTTTTTGGCATATATTTATGTGTTAGGCGCCATAGTTTGAGGAATCCACTCCTGGCTTTTCTCGTAGCCTTGCAGGGTGCTGCTGTTCTCACTAAATTCCCTCTTTGCAATCAACAGCAACTGTGCGGGCTATCACTGCAACCTAGCCTGTTACTCAGTCATTGAGGCAGTGCCCTCATACCCTCCTCTTGGGATTGGCCCGCTGGCCTTTAAGTACTGCATTCCCCACAATCCCTCTCTGCCGAGCATAATCCTTCTCTGGACGTTACTGTCTCTGCCACAAGCCGTCTGGCTTGTCTCCTTGTGTACTAACCTCTCTACTCTCGTTAGTAGTTCCTGAGTTCCTAAGGCCTGCTGCTACTTTCAATTCAGAGGCCTGAGTACCCTGAGGCCTTCTGCTAATCTCCATGCAGAGGCCTGTGTTTCCTGAGTATCCTGAGGTCTGCTGTTACTCTCCACGCAGAGGCCTCATCCTGACTCCTGTGCTGAAGCGTTGTTTAGCCAGCACTGGTTCCTGGTACCTGCTGCATTCTCCCCTAGCAGAGGTTACCCTTAGTTTCCTGAGGTCTGCTGCTATTCTCCACGCAGAGGCCTGCTTTGGACTTCTGTGCTGAAGCGTTGGTTTTCCCCGACGCTGCCCCACGGTGTACTTTGGCCAGCCTGCTGTCTTCCCCTGCTGAGACCGGCATCATGGGCCGAGCCCGCTCCTCGCGCAGAGGCCGCTCACGCTCCTAAGCTGAAGCGGGGAACTTCTGGCTACCTGTTGCCGAACTCCTGCTTGGATAACGACGATGCTGCCTTCTCCAATCCTGACCCTGATATGTACGACTACGAACTGCGCACTTCGGATCAGTCTGCGCGGACTAAGGTCGGTGATTATATAACCCCACCTCAGCCCCACGGTCCGGTCCCCTAAACAATTTATTGCTGGCAAAGAATTACTTCTGTTCCAGAGGGTCCGATTAACAAGACCCCTGATAAATCAAACAAATCTCAAAAGAAACGTGAGTGGAGAACCCCTCAGAAGTCTATATTAAAATCTAGGAATATTGAAACTTCGAGTTTCGATTCAGAAAGTTCTGAACCAGAGTCACGCACACATTCAGTGTCCTTTGATAATACTGACTTTGCAGGAAGAAATATCAGAGCTGAGAGCTCTAATGACATTCATTGTTTGCTAATTCGGTTAATGAAAGTGTTTCCCAAAGACCATCTTCTAACACAAGGTCAAAAAACGATTTAAGTCCAAAAGATCCCAAAAGAAACGGGGGGACAAGTACAAAGAAACAACGGGAGAAATATCTGTAGACTTTACATCTAATAATGTGATTAACCTTTCCCATTTACAGCTTTCTGTGGATCAACTCTCATTATTGAATAAGGGCTTGGGTTTTGTTCCTGAAAAAGATTTCTAGTTATTTCAGAATATTATTGATCTTCAAATGTTTACGAGAAAATTGGCCCTTAAAAATTCTTTGGTGTAAAGAACAGAGTTAATTCTAGTTTAGATTCTATGGAATCTAACATGATACCATCTGCATCTGATAATTGTTTATCCATTTCCCCACACACATATAGAAATCAATGTTTTTTTATCTGATATGCAGAGTCTCCTTGAGGAACATGGTGAATCCATGCATGATTCCATACAAACCCTTATTTGGGTATAAAGATTCAGGTCTTAGACCGAAATCTGAATTTTGTCCTAATATGAACAGAGGACCATATATTACAACTTTTGAAAGACTAATTGAACGTGATTTGAGAATTTTGACTAATGGTTATATGTTTTCACATTACCACACTAATAACCTTACTACTGTATATCTGAGATTAAGGAATTGGATATCCTTAAAAAAGATACCTCTATAGTAATCAAAAAGGCTGACAAAGGGGGTGCCCTTGTAGTTATGTCTGCTGATAAATATCAAGAAGAAGCACTAAGGCAGCTTAATGACCCTAATACCTACTGTCGCTTAGACTATAATCCTACATTACGTTTTTCTAATGAATTAAAAGAACTTATCTCTTTTGGTAAAATTCTTTGTACGCTGTCTGTAACAGAAAGTGAATTCTTGTACTGTCCACATTCCGTGATTCCGATATTTCACCATCTCCCAAAGATCCATAAGTCGCTAGTTGGCCCTCCTGGTCGACCTATTGTGGCGAGTATTGGATCTTTGGGAGATGGGTTATCGCAGTATGTGGACAGTTTTCTGCAGCCTCTAGTACAGAGTTTGCCATCTTTTATTAAAGATTCGACTGATTTAATACTATCCCTACAAGATGTCAAATGGAGTAGTCGGTACAGATGGGTCACTTTAGATGTGTCCTCTCTGTACTCGATTATTGATCACAAAGATGGTGTCCGGGCAGTTCAACACTTTCTTAATTTATCTGATTTATCTATTGCACAGTGCACTTTCCTTATAGAATCTATCACATTTCTTCTCACTCACAACTATTTTTTATTTGATTCACGCTTTAATTTACAATTATTGGCCACGGCTCTGGGGACTTCTTTTGCACCCTCATATGCCAATTTATTTATGGGTTTATGGGAGTTACACTTTTTATATCACGATTCTAATATTTTTCGTAACCACATTATTTATTATAAACGTTACATTGATGACTTAATTATGCTGTGGGATGGGGATGATAATTCACTTTTTTCATTTATTAATTATCTTAATATTAATGAATTAAATTTAAAATGTACTTTTGAGCACAATTGGCACCACATTAATTATTTAGATCTTATTTTATATATTGATACCAACAAATCTATCCAGTTTGACATCTACAGAAAAATACATTCCCATAATGCACTTCTCTCTGCACAGAGCTGCCATCCTAAATCGCTTATTAAGGGCATCCCCAAAGCACCGTTTATTAGGTTGAGAATATTGTGTTCTAGTGATGAAGACTTTCTGATTCAGTCCAAAGATATGTTTCTGAGATTTCAAGAGAGAGGTTACTCATTTAATGATATCCAAGAGGCATATACTCATGCTAAATCCCTTGATAGGAGATCACTTATGCTAAATATGAATAAATCAAATAGACGCGTTAAAAGACCCACACAATATGTTACGGACAATTCTACGTGTCCATTGTTTATTACTACTTTTAATAGACAAGCACAACACATCAAAGCCATTTTTCACAAACATTGGGACACATTATCCTTAGATAAAGATATTTCATCTATTGTCCAAAATGGTCCAAAGTTTGTATTTAGAAAAGGAAGGTCTCTTGCTGGTCATCTTTCACCCAGCATGTTTAGATCTAATGATAATTACACTGAAATATGTGGGATTCCTAAAGGTTTCTTTACCTGTGGAAGGTGTTCTATTTGTCAATATTCTAAATCTTCAAAATCTTTCAAATCATATAAAACTCAACATTACATTTCTAGTTTTATCAATTGCTATACATCATTTGTTGTATATGTATTACAATGCGGATGCCATAAAAAGTATGTGGGACGTACTGCGAGACCTTTATGATCACGTATTATGGAACATATATGTCTTATTAAAAAGAAAGATGATAAACATCCAGTGTCTCGTCACTTTTCTACCTGCCCTCAAGGTGATATATCTAATTTTTCTTTCATTGGCATTGAACATGTCCCCTGTCATCCAAGAGGTGGTGATAGGTTCAATTTATTAAATAAGAGAGAAATGCACTGGATCTATATCATGAACACATTGCATCCCTACGGTATAAATACTGACTGGGAGCTTAAGCATTTCCTAGTATAACTAATGAAGTATGTTTTTGGTATTGGCTTTCTTCTGCTTTCAACTGCTCTTGTATAGTTATAATGTTTCCATTGACACATGTTGATGTTCACCATATGGAATATTATGTACACTTTAATACTAATATATTTATATGTTATAATTCATTATTATTATTTTTATTATTATTTTTGATTTATTTATTTTTTATTATTTTCACTACTTGACAATTTCTTATTTTCATTGTCATATTGATATAAGATAGGTTAACAGTTATGATTATTATAATTATTATTATGTTATAGCTATTATTATTTACTGATTTTATTAGTTTATATATATTTTTCAACCTGTCTCTTATCTGTATGATTAGTTTAATGTATTATTATCTCTTTATATTCTAATCCATTCCTTATTTTCATCTATGTTGCTTGTTTGTTGGTTTTAATTTATCTTTTGCTACTACTGTTTATACCATGTTTCAGCAGTGTTGCAATCAAGTTGTTTATTATTAATCGTTATATTATGTATACACTTGCATGTATGTTGTTACCCCTCTCTCTACCTTTTATACACCACTATGCCTGTATAGATGGAACGGCAATCTTATTAATGAATTTGCAGCTGCATATAGGAGGTGCCTTCCTTAACCAATTTATTATTGACCTATCACAGTCAGGCAGATGGTATATAGAGGTGTATGAGATAGTTCACCACTCACTCTTTGACAAAGTCCCTTGTGGGATGAAACGCGTCAGAGGTTTTTAGCTTCATGATGTTTGTTCCTTTTTTTCAATAAATTAGCCGTTTTTTGCTAGAGTTGCGTGTGGTTTCATACTTACATCAGTGCACCGCTTCTTCGTTTGGCTGTTCCGGTTACTATTGCTGGTTGCACGTGGACCCCAGGACACACATCACTGCAGGCATTCACTCAACGGTGGTTTACCCTCATCTCATCGGTTACACCGGATCAAGCAGCGTGACAGCAGGTATCTGCATTGGCAGAGTGGATGGTGGGTGACTTAGTGTCAGCCTGACTATTCTTTGGATGGTCAGCGACTCTTAGTGTCACCTTACCATACCCCTCCCCCTAGCCTGCTCCACTGGGTCCGCTTAATACGCTTGATTAGAGTGTTATTTATTTGTTGCAGACGTGGGTCTTTATTACCTAAGAATATACATTCTGCGCTAGTCAGCCCTTGAGCACTGGCAGCAGAATTCTTCTGTGTTTCCTCACGGTAAGTGAAGAACCGCTTTTCTTTTTCTTTTTGCTCCTTTTTGTTTTGGATGACACCATCCCCTCAGGGATACTGGGGTTTCCATCTTCATTTGAAATTTAAGCAGCGTCACTGGATCCACCCGGCTTTTCTTGCAACTGTAATAGCTGACGGAAATATTCGGTGATCCACTGCTCCCGCTCTTCCTCCTGCTGATCATATGCGTCATCAAAGGGAGCGGTCTTTTCGGTTCGTGCCGAGTTCAGACACCCCCACCATTCTTGGGGTGTTTTGTGGGTGTGACTCGGTTTGGGTTCCCCGTAAGAGATGTCTTCCTCTTTATTGGACTGGAAGGGCCACTCTTCCGTGGGGTAGGGTTCATTACAGGAACGCTGCATCTTCTCCTCCATTTTTAGGCTATCAGGTGTAATTTTCTTCCTGACCTCAGGAGGCGCTATTGCAGCTGTTCAGGGGTGGGGAACGTCAGGCCCGAGGGCAATATAAGGCCCTCAAAATCATTTGGTCTGGCCTTGCTAAGGCAACTGCTATAACCGGGGTCGAACAATTTTTTTAAAAATGGCCGCCGCGCGCCCGATTGGGAGGAGGTGGTGTGAGGTGCCGGCAGCCCTACACGATCCCCAGCAGCCACCGTACTAGCCCCAGCAATCCCCCAGCAGCCACCTTACTTCCACTGCAGCATTCCCCGCACTTCCCCCATGCTTCTCCAGCAGTTCCCCCCACATGTACCCCAGCATCGCCCTACACGATCCCCCCAGCAGCAGCAGCAACTACCAGAGGTAGGGGGTGGGGTTCTGTGTGCCTACATGCCTGCTGTGTGCCTGCCATATGCCTGCCTGTCTGTGTCAGTATGGCCCGCGAACGATGTTATAAATATCCAAACGGCCCTTGGCAGAAAAAAGGTTCCCCACCCCTGTGCTAGGTAAAAACGTCTATTTGCTTTTTCACCATTTACTTGCTAGGTTTAATCTCTCATTAGGTATGCTGGATGTGCAGTTGCTAGGTAAAAACTTCTGTTTGCTTTACACCATTTACTTGCTAGGTAAAATCTCTCTGCTTCAGCCAAATAATGGGGTTTTCTGCTTGAGTTCAGTCTCAACTTTGGGTATTATGACATTCACTCTTCACACTTTGGGATACCTTTTACACAGCTCAGCAATTCCTTTTTTTTTTTAGTAGGCAATTTTACCCTCAGCACTTGTTTACTGAAAATTCCCCTGCTTCTGCACAGTCTTGCTTCAATTTTCACACTTTTCTGCATATACTCCATTCACAACTGGTAGTCCTATGCGGTGTGGCAGCCTTTACTTGCAGAATCAGTACCGCTCGTGGGTCACCATCTGTATTCACTGCTTCAGCTAAATATTTGAAAACAACAAACGCCTATCCCTTTTAAGGGCTAACTCACTTCTTGAACCCTGACTATGGCTGGAAGGCAAACCCCCTATTTCAATGACCATATTACACTTTATTGTGATATGCAAATAAGGTTTACCTGCTTCAGCAGTCTCTCTCTCTCTCCTCTTGGGATTGGGGAAAAGAGTCCATCTGTTGTTTAGTAAGTTTCAGTGCAGTGTAGATTTCCTGCATGGGTATGTACCCCTTTAACTCTGGATCTGCTACATGAGATTTTTGTTTATGTTGCTCAGACTGTTTGAAGGCAAAAAGCACAAAAAAAAATTCACAGAAAAATCTCCAGGCCCGTCTAACTTCAAAGACCACCTCTCATCCCACTTCTGCCACCATATGTAGGCGGACGCTCACAGAGGTATGCAAGGGAGACTGTTATGGTGAAATTAAATAAGGCTTTTATTGCGCCTGTTTCCTTAACATCAGGAAACCATCCAAACAAGGGGTAAACAAAGCTTCTATTCACTTGGGAGTATTTCTAGTGAAACCTAGACAGTCCACAACTCCCTTTAGATAAGCATGTCTCCCAGCCCCAAACATATATCATAAAATGAGCAGATATAAATTGTCTTATAAATTAAAGTCTTATCTGTTCCTTGTTGTTGGAGGGAAAGTCTTCCTGGGTTGCTACCTTTTCCTCAGGTTTGGTCAGCATTTAGGTTTAGAAGATTCCCCTGTGTCTTGAAAGCAGCACTGCCGTTTCTTATGGCATGCTCAAGACAGCTGTCCCCATGTCAGTCTCACAAGTTGTGTGAGATTCAGGAACAATCTCACTTCCTGTCTCAAATGACAGGCTTTTCTAAGTAACCTTATCAGGCAGGTGGTGTTTGTTAATTGACTACCAGCAGTTAACCACCACACTGCTGGATTAGAGGCATATTTCCTGAACAGGGATAACTCCCCTGTTACATACCTCCACTGTTTGTGGGAAGCTCGGGCTTGCCACGGCCAAAGCCCATCCTTCCACTCTCATTCTAGATATCTCGGTGACTTCAATGAGAGTGGATGGAGGAAGAGAACCCTCAGTACCGCTGGGATCTGAGCCCTTTCTCCAGTTCATTCGTGTCTCCTCCCGAAGGTGCTTGAGATCAGCACTCCTCAGTCGCTCAAGGAGGACTTTTTCTAAGTATAGTCTTTTTGCTACGTGCGCGGCCATGAGATTTCCCTCGCATCGGGTTCTCGTCTTATTGTAGGCAGACTGTATGGCAGCAGTTGCAGAGCGTTTAAAGACAGCCCTTTGAGTTTTCCGCTCTTGAAGCTGTCTCTCTGCACTTTTTCCACTTAATGGAGTTGCTAGTTCAGCCTCTTTGGGATTAAGTTGCAATTCCACACCCACTTCCAGAGAATGTCCCATCTTTTCAGCTTCATCAGCTAAGGATTCTTCTGGTTTTGTTTCTGCACGTATACCTTCTTTTATTGCCTGTTGGGTGGCTGAAGGTTTTGCTAGTGCTTGTTTAGGTGGTTCAAATTTTGCATCAGGGCATCTTGGTCCCCCTTTTTCTCCACAGGATCTGCGGACGTGTCTGTTCCTTCCACGGTAAGTGAAGAGCCAAACGAAGAAGCGGTGCACTGAGGTAAGTATGAAACCACACACAGCTCTAACAAAAAACGGCTAATTTATTGAAAAAAAAGGAACAAACATCATGAAGCTAAAAACCTCTGACGCGTTTCATCCCAGAAGAGACTTTGTCATAGAGTGAGTGGTGAACTATCTCATACACCTCTATATACCACCTGCCTGACTGTGATAGCTCAATAATAAATTGGTTAAGGACGGCACCTCCTATAAGCAGCTGCAAATTAATTAATAAGATTGCCGTTCCATCTATACAGGCATAGTGGTGTATAAAAGGTAGAGAGAGGGATAACAACATACATACAAGTGTATACATAATATAACGATTAATAATAAACAACTTGATTGCAACACTGCTGAAACATGGTATAAACAGTAGTAGCAAAAGATAAATTAAAACCAACAAACAAGCAACATAGATGAAAACAAGGAATGGATTAGAATATAAAGAGATAATAATACATTAAACTAATCATACAGATAAGAGACAGGTTGAAAAACATATATAAACTAATAAAATCAGTAAATAATAGCTATAACATAATAATAATTATAATAATCATAAATGTTAACCTATCTTATATCAATATGACAATGAAAATAAGAAATTGTCAAGTAGGGAAGATAATAAAAAATAAATAAATAAAAAATAATAATACAAATAATAATAATGAATTATAACATATCATAAATATATTAATATTAAAGTGTACATAATATTCCATATGGTGAACATCAGCATGTGTCAAGGGAAACATTATAACTATACAAGAGCAGTTGAAAGCAGAAGAAAGCCAATACTAAAAACATACTGCATTAGTTATACTAGGAAATGCTTAAGCTCCCAGTTAGTATTTATACCGTAGGGATGCAATGTGTTCATGATATAGATCCAGTGCATCTCTCTCTTATTTAATAAATTCAACCTATCACCACCTCTTGGATGACAGGGGACATGTTCAATGCCAATGAAAGAAAAATTAGATATATCACCTTGAGGGCAGGTAGAAAAGTGACGAGACACTGGATGTTTATCATCTTTCTTTTTAATAAGACGTATACTTTATGTTCCATAATACGTGATCGTAAATTTCTCGCAGTACGTCCCACATACTTTTTATGGCATCCACATTGTAATACATATACAACAAATGATGTATAGCAATTGATAAAACTAGAAATGTAATGTTGCGTTTTATATGATTTGAAAGATTTTGAAGATTTAGAATATTGACAAATAGAACACCTTCCACAGGTAAAGAAACCTTTAGGAATCCCACATATCTCAGTGTAATTATCATTAGATCTAAACATGCTGGGTGAAAGATGACCAGCAAGAGACCTTCCTTTTCTAAATACAAACTTTGGACCATTTTGGACAATAGATGAAATATCTTTATCTAAGGATAATGTGTCCCAATGTTTTTGAAAAATGGCTTTGATATGTTGTGCTTGTCTATTAAAAGTAGTAATAATCAATGGGCACGTAGAATAGTCCGTAACATATTGTGGGTCTTTTAACGCGTCTATTTGATTTATTCATATTTAGCATAAGTGATCTCCTATCAAGGGATTTAGCATGAGTATATGCCTCTTGGATATCATTAAATGAGTAACCTCTCTCTTGAAATCTCAGAAACATATCTTTGGACTGAATCAGAAAGGCTTCATCACTAGAACACAATCATCTCAACCTAATAAACGGTGCTTTGGGGATGCCCTTAATAAGCGATTTAGGATGGCAGCTCTGTGCAGAGAGAAGTGCATTACGGGAATGTATTTTTCTGTAGATGTCAAACTGGATAGATTTGTTGGTATCAATATATAAAATAAGATCTAAATAATTAATGTGGTGCCAATTGTGCTCAAAAGTGAATTTTAAATTTAATTAATTAATATTAAGATAATTAATAAATGAAAAAAGTGAATTATCATCCCCATCCCAAGTCATCAATGTAACGTTTATAATAAATAATGTGATTACGAAAAATATTAGAATCGTGATATATATAAGTGTAACTCCCAAAAACCCATAAATAAATTGGCATATGAGGGTGCAAAAGAAGTCCCCATAGCCGTGGCCATAATTGTAAATTAAAGCGTGAATCAAATCAAAAATAGTTATGAGTGAGAAGAAATGTGATAGATTCTATAAGGAAAGTGCACTGTGCAATAGATAAATCAGATAAATTAAGAAAGTGTTGAACTGCCCGGACACCATCTTTGTGATCAATAATCGAGTACAGAGAGGACACATCTAAAGTGACCCATCTGTACCGACTACTCCATTTGACATCTTGTAGGGATAGTATTAAATCAGCCGAATCTTTAATAAAGATGGCAAACTCTGCACTAGATGCTGGAAAAAAACGTCCACATACCGCGATAACCCATCTCCCAAAGATCCAATACTCGCTACAATTGGTCGACCAGGAGGGTCGACCAGCGACTTATGGATCTTCGGGAGATGGTGAAATATTTATTTCTGGCAGGGTAATTGACATCACTTTTAAACAAATCAGACAGATACAGTATTTTTTAAGATCGGCACTTTCACTCATCTCTGGGTTTCGGTTCTTAAACGTTCTCTTGTTTTTACTTTTGTAAAAAAAAAAATGTTGGGGAAAAAACACAAAGTTTCCTAAAATAAAGGGGTTTTATTATATTTGGGATAATAAGACTGTTTGTAATTCGTTGTATATACAGTCAGATTGTTCATCCATCCTCTTTCCCATGTGATTGAGTTTGACTAATGATTGATTCATTAATTTAAAGAGATAATGAGGAACCAGGTAATCAGATAAAGCAGACCTGAATACAATATAAACTGACACATGTTTACACAAGAGACCAGTAAGTAACATTGTTAATTAAAAGTGACTGAATCTAATGTAAAGAAAGTGACAAAACCCCTCCCCCGTACAGTAAATAAAAATACCATGTGTGAGCACATTGGTGTGAGACACAGTCTTTTGGTGACACAGGTCAAATCTTCTTTGTAATTATGAAGCCATCATTAGTCAAATACATAAACACAAAGAGGGGATGTGCATTAATTCAGGGCTCCCAAAATACAAAAAGTCACAGATACCTTGAGTGAGATTCCATCTTTTTGAGGGAACAAATGACACTGATAAGGTTTTTTAACCCACTATTTGGGACTGACCCTTTAAAGCAGGAGTGGTCAACTCTAGGCCTCAAGCCCCTCCCGACAGGTCAGGTTTTCAGGATATTCCTGCTTCGCACAGGTGGCTCAGAGGCTCAGTCAAAGACTGAGCATCTGATTCAGCCACCTGTGCTGAAGCAGGGACTGATTGAGCCACCTGTGCTGAATCTGGGATATCTTGAAAACATGACTTCTTGGGGGGGGGGGGGGGGGGAGAGGTTGAGGACTGGAGTTGAGCCCCCTGCTTTATTGGACCGACATTGATGGACTGCAGTTTCAGAATCCCAGGGATCTCTTCTACAGAAGGTATTTGCACAAGTATGATAGGTCTTCCTTTTACTCCAGGTTATCAGACATCCTCTGTTCAGAGCTGAATCCATAGCGAACGATGTCCTCCTGGTGAAGCTCTCCATTCCTGCTATATATACTGCCCGTGTGTCCCCTGTGTGCCTCGCAATTTCACGTGATGGTTTCTCAGCTGGCTATAAATGTGTCACCAGTGGATGGGGCTACACCAACCCAACCAGTAAGACAGACCGTAATATGGAGCATTCAGTTGGATATCTTTCAATATACTCCTCTACACTCTGATTCAATGTCCCAAGCTGGAGAAGAGTTGAATGGAATCCACATCTTCTCCAGCACATGGAAACGACTTAACAGCACTGTACTGACAAGTTATGGGCCCTGGCACCCTAGAGACCCTTATGATGTTCTAGGTATGTCATGGGTACTTGCTTGTTTTGTAGTGGGTTATCAGCTTGACCGCTTTAACAATTAGAGAGCCGAATATCCAATGGGCAACTTGAGCTCTGGCATGTCCGGGTCATGTGATCGCTCTTGGAAAAAAAATCGCATGACACGACCCAGCCCGGATTGTTGTAAACAGAAGTGGACGGGGAGACAGTCTGTCTGATCACCTCCTAGAAAGTCACCAAGTGCCTAGTACAGCAGAAGGG
This sequence comes from Ascaphus truei, assembly GCF_040206685.1. NCBI lineage: Eukaryota > Metazoa > Chordata > Amphibia > Anura > Ascaphidae > Ascaphus > Ascaphus truei. The sequence goes on along the minus strand of NC_134501.1, from coordinate 27,991,236 downwards.
CTTCTAGCGTGGCAGGACCCATGGTATGTGTGCCTCTGGCAGGTTGGGTACATTATTAGTACACTGGGTGCTTCCTTGGTGTGTTATATACTCAAATGTCCTGGTTACAAAACTGGGCAAAAATAGCACCAGATTTACCAAGGAAAACGAATTCAATTGGAAACAATTCAAGTTTTTCCTTTGATAAATCGGGTACAATTCTTTGCCCCAGTTTTGCCGCTGAGACACTTTAGTACTGTAAATAACTCGACTGGAGTCTTTTTAAGGAAGAATCAATATTCCGGGCTGTATTTACTAAGCAGCGCTACCCCATAAGACTCCTTCCCGCACGGCTTAGTAAATTGGGCTCTTAATAAGTCATACAAATGAATATGCTGCGTCTGTAAGGCGTCTTCTGGAGATACGCCACATGGTTAATTATGGCCTCTTGTGGTCCATTCATTTAAATGGGGCTGTAAGTTGCCTTTTAGCATCGAAGGCATCTTATGAAGCAAGCTTAGTAAATATGGCCCTAACTGGTGTCACATTAATCACCATTAACGATCAATGTAGCACATGGATCTGGACTCTGTGAATGGGCCCCAATGTTGGCTATGACACTTTAGTGAATAAAGAAAGTAAAGATGAATGAAATATAGGTTATACAGATTATTCTGTCTTCTATGTGTTAGTTCACGAGGGAGGTGATAGCTATTTAATCCTTTTCATGTTACCGTAATATTTGTACTGCCCCTGCTGTAACCCACAGTAATAACCCACTGGAGATTGAGGGCATTAGATATCATTACAAGTGGGCAAATGGAGTCAGTAACTGTCATTACTACAGTATTAGAATACAATAAGTGTCTGTGTTCTTAAAACTAAAATTAACTGGAAATAGGTATTGATGCTTAGCATTGCTTTATGTTGCAGCATGTTGATTTTTTTTCCAGCTGAACAACTCCCAACCAAACTGCAGCAGGTTTCCCTCCCACTGATTTCCAAACTTGAATGTCAGAAGATCTGGGATAAAAAAGACTTAAGTTCCTCGATCTGTGCTGGAGCGGCGGGAGATTCCTCTTGCTTGGTATGATGTTCGTCTTTCTTCCATTGGACCATATTACAATGTACATTAGCCTCTGATCTCTCCCTATGCAACTACTCAGCTTATGCACTCAGCTCAAGGCTGTATCCTTTCTATCCCATTTGTCTCTCCTGCATTCTCATGCCTAATATCTCCTTCACTCACAGCCTGTGAAATACTCTGACAGTATCTGACAAGCCTCTTCTCTCTAGCTAGACCGATCCTAGATGAAAAATTCCAAAAGCTTGAACTCATTACCACTACACTACGTGCCCCCAAATCCCATAACACATAACATACATACAGATATGTTCCTCCTTCCATGGAAACTTTAACACAGATTTATAGCATTTCAGCAAATAGGTGAAAGGTGAAAAAAAACAGCCAACCATTGTTTCAAATCAGAATATTTTGGCCATTGGTAGTGTTGACATTTGAACACTTAAATTTGGGAAAAGACTGCAAAATTGAAGCGGTAAAGTGTCAGAAAACAGCTACAGTAAATATTAGGCACTTTGATGGGTACGCTTCGGAAGTTAAAGAAGAGCCTCAGATCTCTCGCGGCTCCAATGTTCCCAAACTGCGACTCAACTCCTCATCCCTGAATCCAAGTGAAATGACCAGCGCTGTTGTGGAACCACCATAGAACAAACGTTCTTGCTGTGTTTTCTACATGTTTAAAGCCTCAAGGTGCCCATGGACAGGAAGTGTGGTATGTGAGAGAGGTAGAGAGATAATAACTAAGCAGAGATCAGGGGCTGAAGGAGCGCCTCAGTGAGTAAAGAGACTGACTGGCACTCCGTCACTTAACTAGAATTAAAATATTTAAATAAGAAAAAAAACAGCTCCAGTTCTGATTGTCAAAATCAAACCATCCAAGAAGAAAAACTAAAATTAAAATTCTGGGCCCCATCTCTACATGAAAGGAAAGGGTCCTATGGCATGTAATACCCTTTGGTGCGTATAAATTAAGGAGGGGGATTTATCAGTGAAAATACAAAAGCAGCACAAGATTCATCAAAGAAAAATAATCCAAATGAAAGTTTTGGGATAGATCTGGGGAGGGTGTTTTTGTATTATTAGTCCCCACATGGTGCATAGGGCAGGCACCAGGGGGTTTATATAAATAGCTTCTTATTTTCACAATTACAAATGTGTGCTACACAAGCCCAGGATATCTGACAAACATTTATTACCCATCAAATGCTGTGCTTAGTAATACATGACAAAAGGTAATTTGCACCCACTCCAAGCCTAGGGTCTACTGAGTGTACATAGACCAGACCTCACAGACAGGTAATTACTGAGTGTAAATAGACCAGACCCCACAGACAGGTAATTACTGAGTGTACGTTGACCAGACCCCACAGACAGGTAATTACTGAGTGTACGTAGACCAGACCCCACAGACAGGAAAGTTCTGAGTGTACGTAGACCAGACCATACAGACAGGTAAAGAGCAATTGTGAAAACGAAGTTTCTTGTTTCTACTTTCAGGGTGACTCTGGAGGACCCCTTGTTTGCCTGAAGAATGGAATCTGGAACCTGGTTGGCATTGTGTCTTTGGGAAGTAACCCATGTTCCACCTCAACCCCAGTATTGTACACTTATGTCCCCTCCGTTCAAGCTTGGGTTCACCATATGATTGCCCGGAATTAGTTTCCAACTCCCCAGAAACAGGAGTTCCTCTCTTTTTATAATCTTTTATCAGTCTGATATCTGTTTCCATTTGTCATGAGTGAAAGGGCCTTATTCTATACAGGCCGAAGTGCTTTGGGATATTTGGTGGCGGACGTTTTACCGCGACTAAGTTGCCACCGGCGGTTATCCGCCACACACCTCGCCATTGGGACATCTCTCTGCTGGCTGCTTGGCCGCCAGGGTAATCCCCAAACCTTATCCTAAAATCCCTAATCTTAACCCCAAATACTAACACTACCACTTTAGCCTTACCCCCTAACCCCTTATCCTAATCCCCTACCCTAAAATCCTTAACTCCCTACCCTAACCGCAAATAAACCTTAAATGAACCAACCTAATAGGCGAGATGGCTGCAACCAAATATCCGATTGCGGCCCAAAGTGCTCATTCGGGCCGTCTTCAGACAAAAATAAATATTGATGTCAATGAGGATATTCGACTGACAATGCTTGAAACAGCCGCGTGTGGTACCCCAGTCTGCCCCCAGAGGGGGCTGTGTAACAAAGCAATGTTTTATATTTATATCTGCAACGTGTGACATAGCGCAGGAGGATACAACCACCAAATCAGCCTCATGGTTACAATATTTGATACAAACGCGCGTTTTTATTATGCGCCGGGACACACGATACCCAGGTTGGTTTGTACACCAGGGGAAAGTTGGAGTATAAAATTGACGCATTTATGTATCAAGAAAGAAATCAGATCAGCTGTTATTCCGTCTGTTAGCGCTGACAAGATGTGTGTACTACACGCGCCTTCATTGAAACCAATGTAACGTGTGCGATATTTTCGTAACGCCGGCAACATCTAAAATATCTGCTTGAAATCAAGGCCAAATATTTGTTACCCATGATACATAGATCCCAAGGAGAGTCCGTACTGATTGTATTTGTAAAATGGAAATAAAAGACTTAAACTACAAAATGTTATACGTCTTTTTCTACTTATTTCTTAGTGTCTTTTTTAAGCTATTAACCCATAGTTATTAACATTGCATCATACTGCTGCGGCCGAGTTTATTCGAGCATTTGCCCGGTCTCGGCCGCAGCAGTAACCTGGCGCGCGCCGGAGGGTGCCGGGCGCGCCGAAGCCGCGGAGGAGCGCCCTCCGATCGGGGCTTTCTCCCTCCGCTCGCTGGGTCCGCCGGGTCCCCCGGAACCCCCTGCCGCCGTCCCCCATCGCGGGACACCAGGGCTCCCTCGGGGAGCCCTGGACGCACGTGCAGGGGGCGCAGGCTCCCGATGACGCGTGACCGCGCGTCAGTGACGCGTGACCGCGCGTCAGTGACGCGCGGCACGCCGAGGGAGTGGGGCTAGCAAGCCGGGACATGTCCCGGCTTGCGGTACTAGCCCTACTCAAATTAAACGTGTCGCCAGTGTACAATAGAACCACACATACACTGTGCACATGCTCTTTAGACCTTTATTCTGTTGTATATTCTGATTAATTACATATATATTTCCCAGAATCCCTTGCTGCAGTGGAAGCACTGCATGCTAGGAGATAATGCAGAAGGCCATGTTTGCAGACCTGTCTCAGACATGTGAATGTGCTCACACGTGATATTTTCATTTGCTGTATGCTATACGCGGAGGGTTTCTGTCACTTTTATACCCACCATAACTTATTTAAGGTGTGATTGATTACATATATTAAAACATTAATGAGAATGGTTGATGGTTAATATACTTACAGTTAAAATCAGAGACAAAACATAAAACACAGACAGAGCTCAGTGCACATCCAGTGAAACCCATACACGGTACAGTGCCTAAATATATATGTATAAATATCTATTAAATAAAATGGTCTTTTAGTTTAACATTTTTGGCCAAAATTGTTGTAAGCCCCTGAGCCACTCCACGGCAGACCACATTTCAAGGGTCCCTAACACTTATATAAATTCTTAATAACCTGTGCAATACCAGGAAGAATGATTTATAATAAATCTGTCAATATTAGTTGCAAGTTCTAAGTCTAATACAGAGTGCTTTTCCTGGTAATGTACAGGTTAATAAAAGATATTTATACATACTGCACCGACACACTTTATTCGAGCAAATACCCGGTATGTACCTGGCAGATACCTGGAATGCGCCGCTCCTAACCTCTGACAAGCCCCGTTGCATTTGCCTTCCCAGCCTGGGTTCATGCCTGGCTGATGGGCGGCTGATCTGTTAAATGATAATGATTAGGATTTAATAGGCTGCAATGCTTCGCGTGTCTACCAGATGGCATAAATTCATGAATTGTAATGCAGTTTATATATATATACTGTGCAGTATTGCAGCCAGCGGGAATAAAATGCTTCAATCCCTGCTTGGAAAATAACTCAATGCACTCGGGCAGAAAACAGTCACAAACCTCAATACACCCGGGTATACCCGAATTCGTGGGACTAGCCAAGCTCGAATAAAGTGTGTCGCCAGTGTATATATTTAGGCACTGTACCGTGTATGGGTTTCACTGGATGTGCACTGAGCTCTGTCTGTGTTTGATGTTCTGTCTCTGGTTTGAAATATATATTGCCATGCTCAGTAGCACTCCTCTGTGACACTCATGTGCTTATATATATGTTGTGGTTATTTTGGGGGTTCAATAGGAGCTTGTTAGGTGTCCAGTATGTTTTACAATTCTTGTTCAGCTAGTCTTAGCTGATTGGAGGGTGGCAACCTCCTACCTAATTGAAGCTTACCCCCTCCCACATTTAAATGGTTAAAAGCTCACTCCATAGCATCTCCCACTCTCAGGGGAACTTGCTTGTAGTATGGTTGTGACAAATCTAGTGCAGAGTGCTTTTCCTGATAATGTACAGGTTAATAAAAGCTTCAATCAGACTTAGAACTTTGCAACTAATATTGACAGATTTATGATAAATCATTCTTCCTGGTATTGCACAGGTTATTAAGAAATTATATTAATGTTAGGGACCCTTGAAATGTGGTCTGCCGTGGAGTGGCTCAGGGGCTTACAACAATTTTGGCCAAAATTGTTAAACTAAAAGACCATTTTATTTAATAGATATTTATACATATATATTTAGGCACTGTTACCGTGTATGAGTTTCACTGGATGTGCACTGAGCTCTGTCTGTGTTTTATGTTCTATCTCTGGTTATAAATATATATTGCCATGCACAGTAGCACTCCTCTGTGACACTCATATGCTTTTATATATATATATATATATATATATATATATATATGTTGTGGTTATTTTGGGGGTTCAATAGGAGCTTGTTAGGTGTCCAGTATAATATACTTACAGTACAGATGTAGCAAAACTTCCCGTCTCCGGCACCGTGACCATGTGACAGAATAAACCCACAAATAATGTTGCAGGTTCACCCCGACCAGTACGTATGAACCATAAGAATTATTTGTGGGGTTTATTTATGTAATTGCAATTCAGTATGTGTCCGCCAGATGGCGCCCTGAATATCTCTGCCTATTCCTGCGCTGTCCACAACGACACGTGTTTCTATACACTATACAGTACTGTACAATGTAACAATGTCTCTAGAAATGCCTAGAATCCCATTATAATTATTAAGATGTCTGGCTAGAAACACACCTATGTGATCTACAGTAATAATTACTTTTAGAAAGAAATTCACTTAATAGTGATATCTGTTATTATTAATAATAATAATAATAATAATAATTTGTATAGGCTAAAAAGGAGGGCATTATTGAAATGCTGCATGCTGATTGGTCAGAATTATGGACATTACTACGAATTTTTGACATTCAATCAGCTGCAGCGTTTCAAGTAACGCTTCCTCCCCTGCCAAATTTCCCTCACTCCCAATCAAACGTTCACCGGACCGACCAGGACCGTATAAGGCTCTCTGTGTACTGTATAAGGCTGCTTGCTTATGCAATGCCTGATTTTCCTGAAGCTGTGTCACTGCAGCTTGTCTTTGCATAAAGGCTGTATAAGTAGCAGCTTCCTGTGCTGAACCCAAAGCACACAGCTTTGTTTTGACTATTCTGAAGCCTCAGAGTTATATGCTGGATATAAATGAAGCCAGGTAGCTGAACTCATCCCTTTTTGAAAACACTACACATCCTTTTGTCTTTTCTTAACTTTATTGAGGGAGACACAGAAATAAAAGGTGCTTTTAGATGTAGTAGTAGTGTGGGTAGAGAGTGCTTCTCTAAGTGAAGGTGCTTTGTAGTAGAGAGAAGGTCAAAACGAATAGCTATAGCAAGGGGGTAGGTGAGAGTAGTAGTACTCACTCAGTCTGCATGGATGGAAAAGGAAGTATGTGATACCTGTCACACAGGAGAAGTGACTGGACTGCGCTAACTGTGAACAGAGACAGGGGCGTTGAGATAAACCATCTCAGCTAGGAGGACTAAAGAGGTTGTCAAGGCAGCCAGCTATAGGCAGTCTGGAGAGGGAAATGTAACTAAAATGTATCAGTTACACAGGCACTGTGTATTTTCAGAGCAGAGAAGCATGCAACTTAAATAGAGAAAGCTGTGAGAGAGCTGCAAAAGGGGGAACAGAAATAAATAATCTTGTTCCAGGACACACTGTCTCGGCCGTCTTAGACCTTGTGACCCCAGCACCTCAGTCTGTCCCAGCAGGGGGTGAACAGACCCCATGTAGCTGAAACCCGGGAGGCGACTCAGGCCCCCAGGTCCACTTTAGGGGCATTCCCCTGGCCTTCCAGAGCCATCAGTACACCCCTGAGCAGGGGCGTGTTCCTGGGAGGAAAGGCCCCCTAGATACGGCAAGAAGCCACCCTATATTAACCCAGAACATAATGGCCAAGGCATTACCGATGGGCTTCCCAGGGTCTTATATCCCTCCATCACCCCCTGTGGGCTAATTAACGTGTGGGTACTTAACACCATAAAGGCAGGGAGAGACTTAGGAGAAAGGACCCACCTTTTACCCCCGGTGAGACCTGCCGCCGCCTTGTCTCCAGTAGTCTCACAGGGATTCTAGCTCGCCCTCCGTGCGCCCCTCTCACCAAGCTAAGGAGTCACCTCAGTCCCGCCACCTGTCACGCCTGTATGCCCGCAGACCTGGCAGGACCCCAGTACTGAGGTGGGAACGGTATGACACCACACACCCACAGCAGTGGGAGCAAGCTCGGAGTGTGGTATAGTGTTCCTGGGCCTGTTGGAAGAGAGTTAGTATGATACTTGCAACGCTTGGGGGTGTCCGTAAGAATAGTCGTGTCCGTGTGCCAATGTCCAGGATCCCAGAGAGTAGAATCGTAGAGTTCGTAGCAAGGTTCAGAGGGGTACCAGAGAGCAGAGTAGTCCAGGACAAGCAGGGGTCAAAAGCCAGGGAAATCCAATATGAACACAGGAGCAGGAAACAGCAGGGACACAGAGGGAGCACAGCATAGGTCAGGTACACACAGGGAAACAGGAACTATGCAGAGCGGGGAAGAAGTGGAAAGACAGGGGTTATAAAGGAGGGAACACCAATAGGAAAGAGGGGAGGAGTAGAGAGAGAAGTGGGAGACAATAAGGATAGGTCAGGGAGAGAAGAGGAGGAGACAGAAGGGACAGTCAGGGGAATGGCCTGCAGGGTTTGGGAGGCGGAGATATGAGGGACAGGATAAGAGGAGCATGTGTGCGCGCCCTCTGTAATTTGGGGATGCGCGTGCACAGGCTGCAACACAGCGACGGCCCGCAAGGACTGAGGGGAGGAGCGTGCGGCGCACTCCGTGGGCAGAGGAGATGCACGCACAGGCTGCACCAGCGAGAGAGAACGCAGGGACCGAGAGGGGGGAGCGGACGCGCCAGGGAGCCCAGAGGAGGAACGTGTGCGTGCGCCCTCCGTGGGTTGCGGGAGCGCACGCACTTGCCGCGTCACCAGGCGCACGGAGCGCCACGGGCCCCACGCTGGGAGCAGGTAACGGAGTGGATGGCACAGTTGGGGAAGGTAATGCGGGCACTGCGGGAGAAAGGGAGCGGGGAGCATCAAAGCAGGGGCTCAGGGACCGCGTGGGTATGCGAGACCTGCTAGGCACGCGCTGCGGCAAAGGGAGAGAGGTAGAAGGTAAGGGAGAGGAGTGAGAAGATGCAGAGGGAGTAACTTGAGATGGGAGAGAAGGACAAGGAGGGGAATGAATCCCCTGAGTCATCACAGTATCCCCCCTTTGAGGATCAATCTCCGAGTGATCCAACCACGGCTTGAGGGGGAATTTCTGGTGAAACTGGGAAAGTAGTCTTGGGGCATGAATTTGATGTGCCAGTACCCAGGAACGTTCCTCAGGCCCATAGCCCTTCCAGTGTACTAAGAATTGAAGCCTATTTTTAGACCAGCGAGAGTCGATGAGGGATTGTATCTCGTACTCCTGTTGGCCCAGGGTGGACACTGGATTGGGTCTCTGAGAGGGATCGGGAAAATGAGGACTGGGAATATATTATTTAAGGAGGGAGAAGTGAAACACGGACGGAACCTTCATTGTGGAAGGTAGATCGAGACGATAGGCCACCGGATTAACTTTCTCCAAAATCTTGAATGGTCCCAGGAATCTAGGAGACAATTTGGGTGATGGAGTTTTGAGCCTAATATTTTTGGACGACAGCCACACTAGATCGCCAGGTTTGAAGGAAGGACCCCCTTTGACGGTCTGCATTGGTTTTTTGTTTGGCAACCGCAGTCTGTAAGCTCTTGAGGATCTTTTTCCAGGATACTTGTAAGTTGGCGATATGCGAGTCAGCTGCAGGAACACTTGAAGGGGAAGGCGAGAGGGGGAGACTAATGGCATGAAAGCCAAGATGGATAAAGAAGGGTGACTCCTGAGTAGACTCGTTCTTCAGGGAATTTATGGCGAATTCGGTCCATGGCAAAAGATCCACCCAGTTATCCTGAGAGTCTGAAATGAAGCATCTAAGATACTGTTCAAGAGTTTGATTCATCCTTTCAGTTTGACCATTGGTTTGTGGATGGTATCCAGAGGAAAATAAGAGAGAGATACCCAGTCTTTGGGAGAAAGCCCGCCAGAATTTTGAGATGAACTGAGACCCACGGTCCGAGACCATTGAAATGGGAACGCCATGTAACCTGAAAATCTCTTTGGAGAAGACGCCGGCCAAAGTGGCATATTTGGGAAGACCCTTGAGGGGGATAAAGTGTGCCTGTTTAGAAAACCTGTCTACTACGACCAGAATGGTGTTCATCCCTTTGGAAATGGGCAATTCAACAATGCAGTCCATTGAAATGTGTTTCCAGGGTTGTTCCGGAATGGGAAGTGGCAAAAGAAGTGCAGAAGGTTTATGATGGAGTGTCTTACTCTGGGCACATACAGGACAGGCGGTGGTAAATTCGAGAATGTCTTGATTCACTTTAGGCCACCAAAAAGTCAGTTTAATGAGATCTGCCGTCCTTTTGAAGCCTGGATGACCAACTGTTCTGGAGGAATGACCCCAAAGTAACACTTTATGGCGAAAGTGTAGAGCTGCGTATAAGCGTCCTTCTGGTACCCTGAACCTGCTGGGAATATGGTCTTGAGCCTTGTTGATCTCGTCCAACACATCGAAGTTGTTAGCAGAAATTATGCACTTGGCAGGAAGAATAGGCTCCGTGATTTCCTTAGCTTCAGTCTCAGAGGCGAACTGACGAGAGAGGGCATCCGCTTTAACATTTTTAGTACCAAGGAATATATGAGATGGTATAGTTGAAGCGGGAAAAGAAAAGTGACCAGCGAGCTTGGCGAGAACCCAGGCGACGAGCCCCCTCAATATATAACAAATTTTTGTGGTCAGTGAGAATAGCAATTGGTTCTTTGGAACCCTCCAAAAGGTGTCTCCATTCTTGAAGAGCCAGTTTAATGGCCAAAAGTTCACGATTACCAACATCATAATTCCTTTCGGCCGCTGAGAACTTCTGTGAAAAAAACCCACAAGGGTGAAGTTTCTCTTGGGGAGAAGTCCTCTGGAAAAGAACTGCGCCAGCACCTACGTCCGAGGCGTCGACCTCCAAGGTGAAAGGGAGGGAGGTATCCGGATGAAGAAGGATGGGAGCAGATACGAACGCCTTCTTGAGAATCTCAAAGGAGGAGATGGCCTCAGGTGTGACCAGGATGAGAGGTCGGCGCCCTTCTTGGTCAAAGCGGTGATGGGAAGAGCAATAGAAGAAAAAATTTTGATGAACTTCCTGTAATAATTGGCAAATCCAAGAAAACGCTGCACAGCCTTGAGCGAATTAGGGAGCGGCCAGTCGAGGACCGCCTTCAGCTTCTCTGGGTCCATGGAAAAACCTTGACTGGAGATGATATAACCCAGGAAGGCAGTAGAAGCCTGGTGGAACAGATATTTCTCCATCTTGGCATAAAGGCGATTAGAACGAAGCCTGGAAAGCACAAGTTTGGTATGTTGAATGTGTTCCTCCAGATTTTTTGAAAAAATAAGGATGTCGTCTAGGTAGACTATGACAAAAGTTCCCAATACATAACGGAAGATGTCGTTCATGAACTCCTGAAACACGGCAGGAGCGTTACACAATCCAAAGGGCATAACAAGATATTCATAATGTCTAGAACGTGTGTTAAATGCTGTTTTCTACTCATCTCCTTCCCTTATACGAATGAGATTATAAGCACCCCTTAAGTCAAGTTTTGAGAAGATAGAGGCCCCTTGGAGACGGTCGAACAGTTCAGAAATGAGCGGAAGAGGATACCGGTTCTTCACCGTGATCTTATTGAGACCGCGGAACTCAATGCATGGCCTCAGTGATCCGTCCTTCTTCTTCACAAAGAAGAAGCAAGCCCCCGGCAGGGGAGGTAGAATTGCGGATGATTCCTTCTCCAAATTTTCCTGAATGTAGGTAGTCATGACCTCAGTCTCTGGGACGGAGAGTGGATAAGACTTAGACTTCGGCAGGACAGTCCCAGGGATGAGATCAACAGGACAATCGTACGGACGATGAGGAGAAAGGACTTCCGCTTGTACCTTGTTGAACACATCCAAGTACTCATGGTACACAGCAGGCAGGGTCAATAGATTGATAGAAACAGCGTCCAGAGCGGCAAGCACAGCCACGGAAGACTTTGTTGGAACAGCATCTGTGGGCGAGGGCCACTGGAGAGGCAGAGTGCCGGACCAATCAATGCGCGGATTGTGGAGTTGAAGCCAAGGCAATCCTAAAATAATTTACACAGTAGGAGATTCAAAAACATCGAAGATAATTACCTCCTTATGACCATCAGCCAGGGTCAAGGTAAGAGGAATAGATTCCCAAATGATGAATGCCGGCTGGAGGGGTCATCCGTCGATGGCCTCGAGGCCAATAGGGCTCTTCCTTCTGACCATGGGAATTTGATTCTCCAATGCAAACTTCTGGTCCAGGAAATTACCACCCGATTCTGAGTCGACGAAAGCTTCAACTTTTACGCAAAGGTTAGGACCCTCCAATGTGGCTGGAAGCAGAAACTGCTTTGGGAGAGCTTTGGAAGGAGAGGGGCAAGGAGAGACAGTACCCAGTAGAAGCCCCTTTACCTTTACTGGGTGCGCCCGTTTCCCGGCTTCAAGGGACAGTTCTGGAGACGATGTTCCGAAGAGGCACAGTAGAAACACAACCTGTTCTGGCGATGCTGCGCTCTCTCGGTTGCCTGGAGTTGTTGACTGCCGACCTGCATCGGTTCCGGCGCCTCCAGGGCCAGGAGAGGAATAGTGGACGACCTGTGAGAAACAACAGAGGAAGAGGAACGGGAACAGTGTCTTTCGTTCCGTCGTTCCTGTGTACGCTGATCCATGCGTACGCTCAGGGTGATCAACTCCTCCAGGGACGTAGGCCGGGCATGTGTAGCAAGATCGTCTTTCAATGTATCTGAGAGTCCGTGCCAGTACGCGGCGGTGAGAGCCTCATCATTCCATTGGACTTCGGCAGCCAGCATACGGAACTCGATGGCGTATTTGGCAGCTGATCTTCGGCCCTGAAAAATATGAAAAAGGGAGAAGGCGGCTGTCTCACGCCTTGCGGGAGTATCAAACACAAGTTGAAATTCACGTCTAAACAACGGGTAGTCTTGCGTTACTTCGCATTTGTGCTCCTATAGGGGGAGGCCCAAGCGAGAGCGTCTCTGGTGAGCAGAGCATATATATATGCAATTTTAGCACGGCCAGTAGGAAACAGGGAGGGGGACATCTCAAACTGCACCTCACATTGGTTTAAGAAACCGCGGCAGGCGAGGGGATCCCCATCATAGCGATTTGGAGAAGGAATCCGTGGACCAGGACTGGCGTAGGTAGTCGGCACAGGTGGCGTAGAAGCCCTGAGACTCTCCAGAAGGGAAACATTAGACAATTGCTGGGAGAGAGTGGACAGCTGATTACTGACAAGCTGAAAGGCTTCTAGGGGAATTGTTATCTCAAATACTGTACCCACCTCAGGGGGGTCTGCGTTTGTTGGGCTCTGCATAATGTCACACCTGTATGCCCGCAGACCTGGCAGGACCCCAGTACTGAGGTGGGAACAGTATGACACCACACACCCACAGCAGTGGGAGCAAGCCCGGAGTGTGGTATAGCGTTGCTGGGCCTGTTGGAAGAGAGTTAGTATGATACTTGCAACACTTGGGGGTATCCGTAAGAATAGTCGTGTCCGTGTGCCAATGTCCAGGACTCCAGAGAGTAGAATCGTATAGTTCGTAGCAAGGTTCAGAGGGGTACCAGAGAGCAGAGTAGTCCAGGACAAGCAGGGGTCAAAAGCCAGGGAAATCCAATATGAACACAGGAGAAGGAAACAGCAGGGACACAGAGGGAGCACAGCATAGGTCAGGTACACACAGGGAAACAGGAACTATGCAGAGCGGGGAAGAAGTGGACAGACAGGGGTTATAAAGGAGGGAACACCAATAGGAAAGAGGGGAGGAGTAGAGAGAGAAGTGGGAGACAATAGGGATAGGTCAGGGAGAGAAGAGGAGGAGACAGAAGGGACAGTCGGGAATGGCCTGCAGGGTTTGGGAGGCGGAGACATGAGAGACAGGATAAGAGGAGCATGTGCGCGCGCCCTCTGTAATTTGGGGATGCGCGCGCACAGGCTGCAACACAGCGACGGCTCGCAAGGACTGAGGGGAGGAGTGTGCGTGCGCGCCCTCCATGGGCAGAGGAGACGCACGCACAGGCTGCACCAGCGAGAGAGAACGCAGGGACCGAGAGGAGGGAGCGGATGCGCCAGGGAGCCCAGAGGAGGAACGTGTGCACGCGCAGGGAGCGCCGCGCCGTGGGCACCACGCTGGGAGCAGGTAACGGAGTTGATGGCACAGTTGGGGAAGGTAATGCGGGCACCGCAGGAGAGAGGGAGTGGGGAGCATCAAAGCAGGAGCTCAGGGACCGCGTGGGTATGTGAGACCTGCGAGGCACGCGCTGCGGCAAAGGGAGAGAGATAGAAGGTAAGGGAGAGTAGTGAGATGACTCAGAGGGAGTAACAAGGAGGGGAAGTATCCTGAAGCTAGGGTCACGTACTGAGGTACTGTATGAATAGCTTCAGTTAGCTTTAACTCATGTCTTCCCTCTTCCAAAGCATGACAAGTCCTTAATGTCTTTCTTAACTTTATTGCAGGAGTAGAAAACAACAGGAACTTGTAGGTGTAGTGTAGGCAGAGAGTGCTTCTCTATGTGGAATGCTTCTATGAGGTTAGACTACAGTAAGACAGAAAGGCCTTACCAGGGGTGGATGCAGACAGGTCTGTACTCACTATGATCTTAGGTGGAAAAGGAAGGGAGGGGCAAGGGTCACACTAAAAGGGAAGTGAGAATGCACTAACTGTCAGCAAGGACAGGGGGGGGGAATGGGAAAGCCCATTAACTAGGAGGACTGGAGATGTTGCCAGAGAAACCAGGGGTGTGACAGACTGGAAGGAAAAAGGGCTACATAATGTATCCATTCCATCTGCACTGGGAGTAAAACTGCAAGGAAAGTAAAATCCAAGTACAGCTAGCATGCAGAACTGCCAAGGGAAGGGGGGCTGAAACAGAGAAGGCAGACATGGGTATTTCTGTTCCATGACACTCCCCGTCTGGTATCTGAAGATACCACTATATAACAGAATATGTGGAACATATGTGCAATGCAAACATAACATAACAATGTGAAAGTCCATGTCCACATAGCGAGGTGATACCGGCCGGTACCACTGGCGTCAAAGTCCTTTGGCCAAAACCTTCTGGTAAGGGAGGCCAGGTGGATGCACAGCTCTAGGTTAGCTTGATGCACCACAATGTCTCTCAAAGTCCACAGAACTGGTAATCAGTTTTCCTTGTTATAGTCCGATTTAGGCATTAGGAGGATAATCTCTGTGATGGGTCTCAAAAAGGTGTTAACAATCCCATTTTGGGTCACCCGAACCTCTACCTTGTGGACCCTTTCATCTTCGCTTGGGATGGTTTTGATAATAAGTCCCATGGGCCATTCGTTTCTTGTCACCTGTTTGTCCTTTAACAGAACCACATCTCCCACTTGGATATCTGGTTTAATCGTTGTCAATTTATGGCGTTCTTGGAGTGTCACCAGATACTCGCATCTCCAGCGATCCCAAAATGTGTTGGCCAAGCGCTGCACCTGTCTCCACTGTCGTTTGTACATATCCTTAGAGTTGAAACCTTCGACTGGGGTGGGGATGTTCCCTACTTTCTGGGTTAGCAGCATTGCTGGTGTCAAAATACTTGGCGATTCTGGATCTGTTGACACTGGAATCAAAGGCCTAGCATTAATTATCGCTGATATTTCGGCCATAAATGTGGATAACACTTCGTGGGTGAGTCGAGTCAGATCGTTTTTCAGCATCATAGAGTCCAAGATACACCGAACCACCCCGATCATGCGTTTCCATGCTCCGCCCATGTGAGAGGAGTGAGGAGGGTTGAATGTCCACGTACACTCTTGGTCACGCAGGTATCTCTGGATACTTTTATCTCTATTATCTTTAGTGTCTATTTGTAATTCCTTAAATGCTCCAACGAAATTGGTACCCCAATCGGAGCGTATTTGTTTAACTGGTCCTCTGACTGCAAAGAATCTTCTGAGGGCATTTATGAAGCTTGAAGCATCCGTAGATTCTATAATCTCGATGTGTATAGCTCGCGTACTCATGCAGGTGAAGAGTTTACTGTTTGCTAGCCCGCCTCTAGTTCTATGTGAGATGACCATCCAGGGCCCAAATACATCGAGTCCTACATAGGTAAAGGGGGGTTCTGTATTAATGCAAAGTGTCCCAGAATTGCTTCAGGGTATGACTGATGCTGCTAGAATTGTGCACAAATAATCACTACACATGATCCAGACGAAATCCACTGGATAAACAATGCAATAAACGGTTCCCCTTCAGAGTCCAACCATATAGGGTAATGAGCAAAAATAAGTCTTATGTGTGCTCTGTGTGATAACAGGTTTTCTACTGGATGGGGTGTTTGAGTGGTAAGGGGGATAGATATAAACGGCGGTGCCGTGTCTCCAGCCAGGAGACTATGACCGGCAACACACACCGCAATCCCCTGCCACTGCCCTCACTGTCCCAGGATCACACACACAGAGCAGTCCCACTGCGGGGAGAAAAAGAAGGGTAGGTACTCACGATCTTGACACGTCGCCTTCCGATCACTGGATGAATTGAAGGTACTCTGAACCGGGTACTCTGATGCGTGCTCCAGCCCATGCAGGTATAACAGTAAAAAGCGGGTAATCAGGCGGTGTACAGCTGCCGTCAGGATATGAAACAGGGAGTCCACACGCTATTTATCTAAAAGTCCATGTTTAATGAGTGCATGACAGCACAGAACAAAACTGCTACAAGGTACTTCTTGACGCGTTTCGTCTCGTTCGAGACTTTGTCAAAAGAATAACTGGCATTGCCTCCAGTGACGTTCTTATAGGGAGACAGGGATCTCTATTGGCTGTTGTTAATTAAATCAGATGTTCAACACACCAGATAAATAATGAGATCATAAGGGTCTAAGGTAACAAGACCTCCAATTAACCCTTTCCTATATCTTCACCTATGAGGCATCACACAGAGCTAATCTGCTGCAGTAATACTTACACATAACATACACATAACCACAACATGTTTAAAAACAAATCTTAGCACTGCAAAGTAGATACATAATCTATCTTGCCAGTTTTGTAGCAGAAACTGCAACATATAACATATAACATGTATATAGCATTAAATCAACAATATCACAATTAATACAATGCTGTATAATACACTATGGAATATTTATAGAATATGTAGAGTAATATCTTTGAAAGTATACATAAAGTTATATCTAAACTAATTACACAATAAAATATATATATATATATATATCTATACTAAATCACATAATTATATAATAATCTTAATAATATTAAAGTTGGAAAAATACTATAAATCAAAAGCATAATATCACACAAATCAAATTCTAGTTGAAAATTAATCTGTGACCATATATAATAATTTATACAAAACTTAAATGTTTATTAAACTAGAAAGTGTTTAAGATCCCACTCTACATTAATTCCTATGGGATGTAATGTGTTCATAGCATGTATCCAAAACATCTCCCTGGTATTAAGTTTGTTAATCCTGTCTCCCCCTCTGGGGTGGATACCAATATGTTTGAGAGCTGAAAATGAAAACTTGGAAATATCTCCTTGACTGCACATAGAAAAATGTCGGGTTCTGTATTAAGTCTGTCGATAGGTAAATCTGCCATCCTTTGGTCTTGGCTTTTGCCTCGCAGCATTCGGCACCTAACACATTTGTGGAGATTACTGGCCACGCACCTTTTCATGCCAACGACCCAAATGCCCGCCGCCCTAATAGCGCCTTCGGTGAAGTGTCGCCCCTGATGCATGACTTGTTCGTGGTAGTAGCGCACCAACAAAGTGGCGATGTGATGCCGGCCAGGGATGATAAGAGGGTTGCTTTCCTCCCTGCTCAGTTGGGACTTGTTGAGGCGGCCTCCTACTCTCATGAGGTCGTCATCGTCAATGAAGGGATTCAAGTGGGCTGTTTTTGGGAACACTCTTCCCTCCACGAATGCAATTGATCTCTTCCGCATACGTTTCTCTCTGAACATGACGGAGAACGGTTTCCTTAGCCCTTGTGACTTCCTCCACGGTGCGCAACTCTTTGCAGATGTGCCAGCCGTGGCAGCCGGTAGTTTTACCATCTGGTGTCTGACGGAAGGAGAAGTCTATATGCCTGAGATGGGCTACTGCTCGCAGAAGGGCTGTCCACCTTGAGAAGCGATGGAATCGATGTGATCCGAATGTGTTTCTGTGTAATACATTGGTGAGTAACATGGATACTTGTGGGGGCCTTATCTCCGTATCCTTCTCGGGATCCACGAGTTGAAAGTCGCCAACTGGGGTTGGTGGCGTTTCCGCGGGCTGCGCAAGAAAAGTTGGTCCTGTGAGCCATGACGTGTTCTGCAGTTGTGATGCGGGTACTGATCTGGTGGCGTGATCTTCAGGATTTTGATCCGTGGGCACGTGGTGCCATTGTTCTGGTTGGGTTGACTTCCTGATTCTTTCTACATGCTTGGCCACGTATACATAGAATCTCCTTTTCTTGTTGTATATATAGCCCAGTACCACCTTGCTATCTGTGTAGAATCTGACGGCATCTGGTTTGCTGTCCATCTCGTTCTCGATGAGCTCCGCCAGTTCCACCGCTAACACTGCACCACATAGCTCGAGTCTTGGTATAGTATGGTCGGGTTGTGGCGCCATCTTAGCTTTGCCAAGGATGAACCTGATGTGGCAACGTCCACAAACATCCGTGGTTTTTAGGTAGGCCACTGCTGCTATAGCCTTTGTGGAGGCATCTGAGAATACGCAAAGCTCTTTGCTGTGTGCGGCGGTGAGAGATATAGGTGAGTAGGGGTGTGGGATCTGGAGTTGCTCAGGGCCTTCAAGGAGTACTTCCATGTCTCCCACTCTTTCCGTTTTTCTGGGGGCAGTGGGGTGTCCCATTCCTGCTTTTCGAAGGACATTTCTCTGAGGAGAGACTTCCCTTGTATAGTGACAGGAGCCACGAATCCTAGCGGATCGTAAAGACTGTTAACGGTGGACAGGACTCCGCGACGTGTGTAGGGTTTTTCTTCGATGGCTACCTGGAACGTAAAGGTATCTGTTGTAAGATTCCAGCTTATCCCCAGGCTCCGCTGTATGGGAGGCGTGTCGGTCCCCAGAACCAAATTCTTGAGATCGTTTGCTTGATCATCTGCGTGGAACGCCTTCATCACTATGGCACTGTTGGAGGCTATTTTGTGCAATCTAAGGTTTGCATTGGCTAACATCTTTTGTGTCCTTTTGAGTAGATCTATGGCTTCTTCTTAGGTGGGAACTGATTTTAATCCGCCGTCCACATAGAAGTCTCTTGCGACGAAGTTCCTGGCGTCTTTCCCGAACTCTGCTTCTCCGTCTTGGGCCGGTCTTCTGAGGCTGTAGGCAGCCACCGCAGAAGATGGGCTGTTCCCGAAGACCCTTACTTTCATGCGGTACTCTGTGATTTCGTTTTCTATGTCGTCATCTTGGTACCACAGGGATCTTAGGTAGTTACGGTTGTTACGGTTGTCTTCTCGCACAAGGAAGCAGTGGAACATCTGTTGAATGTCTGCTGTTATGGCGATTGGCTCCTTGCGGAAGCGGATCAACACTCCCAGAAGACTGTTCATCAGATCCGGCCCAGTGAGGAGAACATCGTTTAGAGAGACTCCCTGATGCTGAGCACTGGAGTCGAATACCACTCGAATTTGGCCAGGTTTCTGGGGTGGTAGACGCCAAACGACGGGAGGTACCAGCATTTTTCGCCCTCTCTCAGTGGGGGCGCCGACTCTGCATGGCCGCTGTGGAAGATTTTCAGCATGAAGGCTAAAAAGTGTTCCTTGGTCTCCGGTTTCCTTTGTAGGTTACGGCGAAGCGAAGCGAGCCTAGACATGGCGTGGTCTCTGTTGTTTGGGAGGCGTCTTCTTGGCGAGCGGAAAGGTAGTGGGGCCACCCAACTGCCTAATTCGTTCTTGCAGAGCTCCTTATCCATTTACCTCAAGAATTCTTTATCTTCCATTGATTCACCTGTTTGTCATCGTCCTTTGTTGTCTGGAACATTGTACTCCCAAGGTCATTGGGGTATTTTCCTGCCACAAGCACGTCTCCATAGTTCCTTTTGGTCTCGAGCTTCTCGTGGACCTGGAAGTGGTTCGGACAGGGTTTGAAGTGGGATGTACGACCGTTCTCCAACAAGTTTGTTCGTAGGGCGTCTACATTGTCGGGTCCTCGTATCCTGTCTATGCATACTTCTCCCACTACCACCCATCCTAGATCGAGCCTTTGAGCACTTGGGCCGTTGTGGTCCCCGTTTCGCTGTTCGCGGATCTTGTGTGCTCTCATGATGTCCCTGCCAAGTAGCAGCATGATCTGGGCGCCTTCGTCTAGTGGTGGGATACGATCGTCAATAGTTTTTAGATGGGGATAGTGTCACGCCACGTCTGGTGTGGGGATCTCACTCCTATCTTCTGCCATGTGATTGCACTCGATGAGTGTGGGAAGGGGCATGTTCACTTTGCCGTCTATTGAGCATATGGTGTAGCCATTCACTCTTCTCCCTGTAGTCTCCATTCGCCCTGTGCATGTTCTGAGAGTGTAAGGAGAAGCGCTGTCTTGTATGTTAAACATGTCAAAGAATTCTGACCTGACCAGCGATCGGTTGCTCTGGTCGTCGATGATTGCATACATCCTTTTAGCTCTTTGGGGTTGTCCCTCTGGGTGCACTGCTACCAGACATATTTTAGAGCAAGATCTACCGTCGTTTCCTTCTCCACATATCTCTGTGCATTTGGACGCTACCGACGTCGTGGGGGGTGTATCTCCCACTTCTTCCTCCCCGCCCTGCTTTGTCGAAGGGTTAAGGGCTTTGCTTGATTTGGGCTTCATAGCTTCAGAGTGTAAAGCGGCTATGTGCTTGTCGCTATCGCACTCTGTGCATTTCATAGCTTCTTTGCAGTCCTTGAATAAATGAGTTGTGGAAGCACAACATTTGAAACAAGCTCCCCATTCCCTGAGTAAGTTCTTTCGCTCCTCTATGGGTTTCATTCTGAATCCGATACACTTGTTAAGCGGATGTGGCCTTTTGTGTATAGGGCATTCTTTGTTAAGGTCCCTTGGTTTCTTGTCCCTGTCGGCCGCCTGGCTGGGACTCGCGTGGGTTGTAGGGGGCACGTCCGTCCTGTGGACCGAGATGGGTGTTCTGGTGTCCTTGTATCCCGCTGCTGACCTTTCGTACCTCGGGTGGCTGGCACTGGATGTGGTCTGCGCCCCTAAGATGAAGCTGGGGTCGTTCCTCATCCTTGCTGCTTCGCGAATGAAGCTCAAGAAAACTGAGAAGGGGGGGTAGGCGACTTGCCTAAAAAAATCCCTTTTGTATTTGGAGCCTTGTGAAATCCATCTTTCTTGGAGGTTGTAGGGTAGCTTCTCCAAGATGGGTCTCACTCCACGAGCTGAGTCCAAGACGTTGAGACCTGTTAAGGAATGGTCTTTCCTTGCAAACTCCAGCTCTTGCAGCAGGTCCCCGAGCTCTCGTAACTTCGAGTAGTCTTTAGTTGTGATCTTGGGGAAGCTGTCGACTCTTTTGAAGAGCGAATCCTCGACTGCTTCGGGGCTACCGTAGCACTCTTCTAGCCTTTCCCACACAAGGTCAAGACCTACTTGGGGATGGTTCGCGTTTGCTGCCCGAAGTCTTTTCGCGTGCTCCCTGGATTCGTTCCCCAGGAACTTGAATAGCAGGTTGAGCTCCTCCCTTGCTGAGAAGTCCAAGCTGTTGATTGCGTCTTTGAACGTGAACTTCCACATCCGGTAGTTCTCAGGGCGGTCGTCGAAGCTGATGAGTCCTGCTTGCACCAGGTCACGCCGGATCATGTACTTGGCTATGTCTGTCAGGACTGAGGCATCGGCGTGTTTGTCCCGTTCTGAGGTAGTTGCTGGGAGGGTCCGTGCGGTCGCCTCTTCCTTGGCGTGGACGCGTGATGACTGCTGGTCAGTGTGAGGGACTGTGTTCTCCCGTGTGGGTGTACCTGGATTGCGAACCCATTGTAGTGCATCCGTGTGCACGATGGCGTGTGGATCATTGTTGCGGCTGTGGCTATCCCAGACAGCATGTACCATTGAAGGAACAGCGTCTTCTCCTTGTGGACCTAGCAAGTCTTTGGTGTCTGTGGAGTCACTCCCTCCGTGTAGAGATGGCGCGCTGGTGTTTACGCTGAAGAGGCTCCTTACGTAGTCTTCAGTGCGTTGGATTGGATCCCCTGAGGCTATCCGTCTGTATGGTAGCTCCCCGCCGTCCTGTCTCGCAGCTGCTTCTAAGACTTCGGCTTGGGCTATGGCGGCAGCGGCGTCCTCTTCTTTGCTTAGAGCTTCTAGATCCGCGCCTAATTTGGCCTTTTAACGCGCAGTGGCGGCGGCATTGGCAGCAGCGGCAGTAGCAGCGGCTGCATTGGCGGCGGAGGCGGTAGCGACGTTGGCAGCGACGGCGTTCTGCTCCTCCTCTTCTATGCGCGCTCTTTCTGCCCTTACGGCTGCCTCTCTCCGACCATATTCGGCTCTGGCACGTGCGGCCTCTGAGGAGGCTCGCGCCTTGGTAGCGCTTGCGCTAGCGCTGGACGCGTTAGATTGCACTGATCTTGCTGACCTTGATGAATCGGATAAATGAGAAGCTGCCGCTCTCCAACTGTACAGAGATATAAACAATAGGGTGCATAAGGGAACAAAATAGTAATTGAGTACGGGTAAAGGTCACAGATGTGGCCCAAAAGAATCCTATTTTGCACTCTCTATTGACAGATGTTAAGCTGGGAAAAATTCAATCCCTGGGCTGTCCCCCATACGCTTACATCAAAATATAAAACCAAGTTTATTAAACATTTATGCAACACTTAAACAAACCTATAGACAACCACTATGTGGCTAAAAAACAAAGAACAGCGGGATACGGCTAAATACTAATGGTATGAATACCAGAGCAGCAAGTGGCTAGCAACCCCCATGTATCAAGGTGTGAAAATCGGGATACTCCTATTTATATTCACGTATATATCACACAAATTTACTTTTGTTTATAGGGTGCCGCCGGGGTGAACAATGATTGGTCGTAACAGTATATAGTGCGCTTAGCAGTACGGTGACGTCACAGTAGCATGAATATGCTCACACCTGCAATGTTGATATGTACATACAGTGTATACCATACAGAGTGCACTATGTGCAGTTGATGCCTATTCATACGTAGTATGTGTAGCCTTTATAAGCATAGGCAGCAAGCCCATATACATATATTCCTTCTTGGAGAATTGTTGACTTTAAACCGGTTCTACTGCCTCGCATGTATATAGACCGAATTGGTCTCAGTAGTGCGATCTGTCGCAGCAGTACGAACCGAAGCGATATGTGGGCAAGACCCATAGGGCCCTCAAGGTGAGGGTCCTGGAACATCTGGGCTCTATAAGAAATATTCAAGATACCCCAGTCGCACGCCTTGTCCACAACGAACATAAGGGTGACCCACAATTCCTGACGTTCTGCGGCATTATATTAACCTATAGCGTGCATATGTATTAGCTTGTTTACTGTATAACCATGCATTTTATGGATTAGACCGTGTTATTTACTAATTACGCCACTAATATACTAAGCACCAATCACAGCGAGGTAGTAGGTATATATACCGAGCTGTTAGTACCCATAAGCCACTCCTGAAGAAGACGTCATCACGTCGAAACGCGTCGAGTCGGGCTTTCGCCGCCATCTTGGTAGAGGAAAGAAGCAAGGGAACTCTCACGATCCTCAGCTCCGGCGGGAAGTGACGTCACGATCCGGAAGTGCGGTTCGTGGACGCCGCCAGCAGGAGCCAGCAGACGAGACGAACATAGCTGTAGCAGAGATCATATCCCCAATGCTGTTTTTCCTCCTAAAGCCGTAAGCCTCCAATTGTCTTTCATAGTAGATAAAGTTTATTTACATCTACTGTACACTATGGTTGTTTTCTGCTTTTTCAAGATGTGCTGACCCATATACCAAACCTCCGGAACGGGCTGCATCACAGAGTATTATTGATTCACATGCTTGTGTTCCTGCTACTTTTGTGAGTAGGAACTTGTAAAAATCACTTTTTTTAATTGTTTTTTGCAACATCACACTATCCACTGTTTTTTTCTTTTTATGGGCATACGGCGACGCTCCCCTGGAACTTCATCTACACCATTTCTGCAAGACTTCTGGAACAGTCTTTTGTCGGGGTCGAGTGATAAGTTGTTTTTGCCTTAATTTCACTGTTATTAATATCATTCACTGTTTATTATTTGTATTTGATATCACTGCACATTTTTTTAATAAGATTTTATTTTCACTGTCTGTGGTGCAGTAGAGCGCCATCTAGTGTTTTTTTACATTATATGGTTGCCAGGGTCACCAGACGCCACACAGAGGAGGAGCAGAGGACCACATCATTGTGACATCACACGTGACACATAGCGCGCCGAACGAGGAGACCGTGGCACGCAACAGAGGAAGGATGCGCATCAAGATCATCAGACTGCACATTGGATGAACTGTGACACGCAATTCATGCGTTCCAAGAGCTGATACGTCGGGGGACCTGAGTCATGTGACTCTTTGGAGTCAGGACATTCTGTTGGTTACCATGCAGGACATTATGACAACCAGGCAGGAGTGGCTTACCTTAAGTCGATGGATGATGAGAAGGAAGCCACACGTGTATTATCAAAGTTGAATTGTTCAGGTAGCATTGTGGGTAATGTGGGTGCTATTTAAGGGTTTTCTGGTGTTGTGTTCATTGAGCCACTTTTTTGCACTTGACAAAGACCTATCAGGTCGAAACGTTGTGTGTGCTTAAATAAATATTTTCTATTTTTCAAATCCGTGTGCCCTATCCTCTATTTTATTTTTCTACAATTATAACACATCCTATCCCTTCCTTGATACCTACCCTGTGACCCCTCTTGGGTCCTATCATATAACACTTTCGTTAACCTGTCCATTTTGAGAAAAGAACACAGTTTGTGCCGTAACAAGTTTCACATCCTGAGCCTTTTTCTTAGCTTCCCTGCTCCTTTGCATATGTTCTACCACAGTAGCAATTTCTGACACTCTTTTATCCTCCAAACCAATACACACAGTCTGTACTTGCTTCCCAATTTCTGCATGTAAACCTTTCACAAATGCCGCCACTATAAGTGGTTTTGCTTTCGTCTCTACTTCCTCAATACCTCCATACGCCTTGATCATTTTCAATAATCTATCGGCAAATTCACTTGCTGCTTGTTCCTTATTTTGTTTAATTGTGTTAATTTTTGTCCAGTCAATGGTTAAAGTAAATGCAGCAGTTACAACACTGCTAAGGGGACAAAAAGGACAACAATATAATTTGGTGTTCTTTTTTCGGGACCCTCCTGTTCCTCAACAGAATTCTTTTGACCCAATTTTTAAAACACCACACAAATTATAACAACTGCAGATTTACATTATTCTGCAGATTTACGTTATTCTCACTGAGAACCTCTATCCAAAAAGCTTTTATTAATAAACAGATACAATAACTTACTCAATAAGCAATTCCGTCATCTGGACTAGACTTCAAAGAGACATCCTAACCTCATGAAACACTTAACATTTAAACAAAAGGCATTTTAAAAGGTGCCATACCATGTAAAATGGCCTCATAGTTGAGTGTCCCAATGAGAGCCGTCAGTCTCCCCTTGTCCAAATGTCTGAGATGTTGGAATCCCATCCCTGTCGCCAAACTGTGGTTGTCTGCTCGTTCATACAGATAGGAGCAAACACAGGTTCGTTATATTGAGTAATTTATTGGATATAACATACTGAATGATCACACAGGAGAGTCACCAAAAAACTCTGTTAGGGGGCTGTCCCAAGCAGGCTTACATACTGTAGTATAGACTAACATTGTTTACTAGGCATATTATAATGACGTGACGCATACATTCGGTGATCACTCAGGCTTCTCCCCATACTACGTCTATCATTTTCAAGGTCCCTAAAAGCGACTAAAACTGTAACAAAACTGCTCAGTACAACAACAAGGATGTCAGGGTGCCACCTTCTCTCCATTGTACAATGATTCATAGAATGAGCCAAATTATTGTATTATTTTTTAGGGTTAGATGGGGTGTGCCAGATTTTAAGCGTATAGATTGGATATTATACCTAAATTGCCTGTCCCTTAGCATGCTGGCCAGCATTATATCCGGCCTGTTCGCTTTCTCGTAAAATGTCCTTTTTGACCAGCTCAGCGAGTTGTCAGCCCTGGAGGTTAGTAGCATATTTAATTCAATTTTGGTGTCTTTCACCTCCTGCAGGGTTTGAGGGTCCAGACT
This sequence comes from Ascaphus truei, assembly GCF_040206685.1. Lineage (NCBI taxonomy): Eukaryota > Metazoa > Chordata > Amphibia > Anura > Ascaphidae > Ascaphus > Ascaphus truei. Next base: position 27,965,106 of record NC_134501.1, on the reverse strand, counting down.
CTTTTTGTGTTTTGAGGAGAGTGACTGTAATTTAGTTTGGAGCATGACAATTTTGGACTCTCTCTCTTTTCCTTCTAGCTGTGATACTTATTAATGTGCCCCATAGTGTCGCTTTGTGAGCTTCCCATAGAACTAACTTTGATTCGACAGTACCGGCATTTATATTGAAAGACTGGTCTATTTCATTACCAATAGTATCACAGATCTCAGGGATTTTTAAAATTGATTCATTGAGTTTCCAGTTCGCCACTGGTCTATCGGTTCGAATATTATTGCACCTGAGCTCTATCGGTGCATGGTCAGACCATGAAATATCATGGATACCTGCTCGGGTGACCATAGGACCATATTAACCAGTTGGCAGGAGACAAAAGAAGTAATCGATTCTGCTGTAAGAGTCGTGTGGGTGGGAGAAAAAAGTATAGTCCCTATCCGCTGGGTGTAATTCCCTCCAAATGTCTGAGAGTTGATTGGCTTTGAGGCCCTTATGCAGAGAGACTCCTGCGCTTTTGTTTTCTGATCCCGACCCCCCTGACCTGTCATGGTCTGGCTGTATGGCCATATTGAAGTCCCCCGCGAGCACGACGCATCCCCTCGCAAGGGAATTTAAGGCCCTGAAAAAGTTATCAAAAAAGACCGCGTCCTGCTCACAAGGGGCGTACACGCAGGCCAGTGTAATACTCTGTCCCCTAATTGTACCTACGACGATGCTATATCGGCCATCTACGTCTCTTTTAGTTGACTGTACCTCGAACGGGATAGTGTTCCTGATCAAAATGGCCACTCTGCGTTTTTTAACCATCGCCACAGATAAGAAAGCCTGGGAGAAGCTTTTATCCAGAAATTTAGGGATGCAATTTTTGCTAAAATGTGTCTCTGGTGAAAAGAAATGCTCAGATTTTAACGTACTGTACGATTCACTTATCAGTGCTGTTTTTTGGCTGTTCGTACGACTTTTTTTCACTGAGGTTTTTTTTCGGAAAATATGTCTTTTAAGAGTGATACTACAGTGTTATTACTGCTTTGTGAATCACGCTGCAAGCAATATCGCGCTGAAAAGGCGCTTATCGTATTTAATAGGACTTTTCACTGCTTTGTGCATTGCCCCCTAAATGTGGCAGTGGTGTTTTGAGTTTGTTCCTCTGGATCAATATATTATATGCTACGTACTAAAAAGAGATTATTTCCGCGGGGTCAAAAATAAGCAGAACAAAATCATTCATCTTGCCAGAAACCCTAAAAAGTCTGTTTAGCGCAGAATGAAGTTGCTATGTACCAACCCATATAAAGTATTTGACGCAGCGCGAGCGTTTAGTTATATAGGGGAACAAAAGGAATTATTTTCCCAGTATGGGTAATAGAAATAATATTACAGTAACGCTTTACATTTACTAGCTCTGATGATAAATAAATAAAATACACATCATTCTGAATGGATTTAAATTGCACCAATCAGGTATTCAACGCGACGCGACCAAAGTGATTTACATTTGGTTATTTTTTGCCGCTGATGGCGCAGATTGAGAAATGTTAGGTTAGTCAGCGCCAAGGTCCCAACTCCCATCCGCACGGACACGTACAAACCAAATATAGCCACGAGCTACAAACGCGGCCCGCGGGGGGTCAAGTCCTGACCCCCGATACCATATGCTAGCCTATGATTGACGGCTGGAAACTTATCGGTAAAAGGCTCACCGCTGTTAATCCGGGGAGGGTGAGGGGGGTGAGGGGGGTTTTATCAGGGAATTTTTCTTTAACTGTAGTATAAGTAAATTACTCCAGCCGCTCCTCTTATAGATCCCGATACAATATGGGGTGGCCAACTCTAGTTGACAAGGGCCACCAGCAGGTTGTTTTTCAGGATATCCTTGCTTCAGCACAGGTGGTGCAGTCATTGAGTGAGTCACTGACTGAGCCACCTCTGCTGAAGCAGGGATATCCTTAAAACCTGCCCTGTTGGTGGCCCTTGAGGACTGGAGTGGCCCACGCCTGCAATAGGGTGAGAATGCAGGTAAGAAATACACCAGCTTCCATTCATTTTGATGTTTGATTAACAGAACCGAACTGGATACCATGTCTGTAGTGGATCTCTCCTCAACCCTAACTGGATCATCATGGCCGCTCACTGCCCTATCCTGTGAGTATCTCAAACCTGCCTGGGGATGTGTGAGATTAGAACTTTGTGCGGGCTATGCACTAAGCAGCGGAAAAATGCATTAGCCAGGTTTTGAATTCGCCATGTTTTTGGCGTGTTACCCTCGCTGTATGCTAGAAGGGCCGAATCCCTGGCTAATGAATGCGCCACCACCATTTGAAAAATGGCGACTAACCGGTGGCGAGACAGGCTGCTGAGAAGCCGTCCCCTGCTGAGATATGTCTGCAGCAGAGAGAGATCCGCCGCTCTCTCTGCGCAATCATCGGCACATTCAAAATTATTTTATAAACCATTTTTATTCATAGTGTACATGTGCAGGGGGTCTCCGGAGCTGAACCGCATTGGTTTCAGGTACGGAGACCCCCTGCTTCCCGAGATACAGGCCCCTTTATGAGGTGCCGGTATCCCTCTGCATTTAAATGTCCCGATCACGTGACCGCGGAATGTAAACAAAGCAGAGGGATACCGGCACCCCAAAAAGGGGCCTGTATCTCGGGAAGCAGGAGGACCCCGGACCTAAAACCAAAGCGCTCCATACACTATGAATAAAACACACATATCAATAAAGACTCGTTTCTTACCTTTGTGGCTATCTGCTATGGTAACAAAGCAGCATGAATGTATTTTTAATAATAGTGTACAGTGAGCAGGGGGTCCCCTGAGCTGAACCGCATTGCTTTGTGGACCAGGGACCCCCTGCTTCCCGAGTTACAGGCCCCGGTATGTGTCATCTGGTGGCAGTGTCGCCGCCATCTTTATAGCGTCCCATACGCGACGTGCCCGCTATAAATATGGCGGCGACACTGTAACCGATGCCCCAAACCGGGGCCTGTAACTCGGAAAGCAGGGGGTCCCTGAGCCACAAATCAATGCGGTTCAGCTCAGGGGACCCCCTGCTCCCACACAATATTATTAAAATACATTAATGTTGCTTCATTACCATAGCGGATAGCTGCTAAGGCAATGAAGGGGTTAAGGCGTAATAGCATGTTTATTGGGGACAATTGCCCCCAATAAACATTGCAATACACAACATACAATACAGTAATGGGCAAAATTAGTATTATCCACAAATGGATAATAGTGCAGTTGTCCATTTAAAATACATAAACAACAATAAATACGTTAAATACATATAGCACTCACCCATGTCCGGCTGTCACGATGAAGGTCATCCTCATCTTCATCCTGCCCATGCACCATCCGCTTCTGCAAAACAGAAACAAGAATAAAAACATCCAATGTAATGTCCGCTAACCCCTTAATCTCCATAGCGGTTATTAACCGCTACAGTCATTAAGGGGTTAACCCACCCTCACCCACCACTCGGGACGCCTACATACCCTCCCCCACTAACCCCCCACCCCATGAGGCCTAACTACCCTCACCCACTACCCACAAGGGAGGCCTACCCACATACCCTTGGGGGCAATACCCCCTCCCCTCACCCCAACACCTACAGTACAATAATGTGCCAAATAACTATTATCCAGATAGGGATAATAGATTATTTGGCCATTATTAAACACATTAACTAGCTTAGTAAAATAAAGTAAATTCTACTGACCTCATCAATAAGAAGGCCCCGTCGCCAGCATCATCATTGTGGTCCGTTGCCAAAATAATACATAGCCAATACATTGCAATTACATTCACATATCAATGAACCCCTTAATCACCTTATCGGATAATAACCGCAAAGGTAATTAAGGGGTTAAGCCATCCTGGCCCGATACCCACCCTTCACCCATTCCTTTGTACAGTGGCTTCATCATGAAAAAATAAAAATAAAATAAAACATATATATATATATATATATATATATATATATATATGTAGCCATGCATAATAATGACTGCATACATCCTCCCTGTTGGCAGTAAGTCCTGGTAACTACAGGCCTGCCAACAGTAGTTATGGAGGTTTTCCCTCACACCCTAGTGTGGTGCCCTGTGTAAGGAGGGGAGTGGCTGTATGCTCTGAGTCCCTGGATAGTGACCTCAGAGATGCGCCTGCCCCCTGAGGTATAAAGGGCACAACACTGACAGTTAGTGTGGTTGTTGGTTGAGCAATAGTAACCAGAAGGTACAGAGATTGGAGAATCGCTTTTGTGACCCTAGTGCAGTAACTAGCGGTAGCAGAGTGATCAATTAAGTTTTGTCTACGCCATACTGTGTCCAGGGACCTGGCGCAGCGGTGATCTCCCTAGGAGAACGGGGATCCCACTTCAATACGGGAGGGCGTACCTGGCAAAGGGACAGCACAGAGAGATGTGTGGCTAGAGCCGGCAGCTGCATGGGGCAGTCTGCTACATCCCTGTATTCAATAAAGATGTCCTTGAGAAAAAGAACCCCACTGTGTGAGTGTGAGATTACTCAACAGTGGATGGCACCAAGAAGGAGTTCCTCACCAGGACCATCTCCCTGCGGAAGCACAGATCCTGATGAGGTGGAGGCGCTGCACATGATGTAAGTTGGACTCGTACCCACTACCTCAGCTACCTGTCCTGATGACATCCCCTAATAACACCAAGCGGGAGACTCAAGAGTCCTGTTACTTGCAGGTGCACCACCACACACGCCTTGTAATGGGAACTGGTTAGACTACATGGGCCAATGTGAGATTGGGTGGGTCAGGCCAGAGGGAACACCCGTTACAATTGGAGGCGCTGCTGAGATTCCTGTTAACAGGACAGGCTTTTGCTAGGCACACATTAGGAAACAGGGAGAGTGTCTGCTGCCACTTTGTGCTGCGTGGGACGGAACCAGGGGTAGTCAGGGAGATGCTGGAGCTGCATGCCGCAAAGACGCCTTGGGATCCGTTAGGGGTTAGTGAGTCTGGAGCAGGGGGCTATTGCTGTCCTAGTCGCCTTGAGGTAGCGCTAGCGGGGGACGCCTAAGGGGTAAACTGGTAACTGAGAGCAGGAATTCTGGACGGGTCCACACTAGGCTAGCCAAAAGTAGGTCGACGCCCAAAGTACTGCATGGAAGAGCCAGAGTACTCTAGTCTCCATTCCAGATCACTTACCAAGGAGCACAGACTGGAGGAACGTGTTACAGTAGACACAGAAAGAGTGAGCCTAGCCCGAGGTAGTGCAAACACGAGTCGGATATACGTTAGGTACACAAGGTGGTGCACAAGGCATGTTTATTGTACAGATGTGGTAGCTGCCCCGCAGAGCGGAGCTCCATGTACAAAAACCCCGTGTTCAACGATCACGAGCGATCTGTCGGAATGGAGGATCTGCACAGAACAGAAGGTCCAGGATATCGGAGAGAGAGAACCACAAGAATGGAGGATCTGCACAGAGCAGAAGGTCCAGGATTGTGGTCAGAGGAAGAACACGCATATGAACTGTGCGTGGGTGAAGAACAGGCTACAGAAGAGCCTTTTGTGGGCTTGTTGTGGAATGGCGTGAAAGCCGTGGCTGCGCCGTGTTTGTCCTGCCTATGTTCTTGGGAAGATACCCCCGAGAATAGTGAGGACGACAGTCTTGCGAGATGGGAAGAGCGAAATGGACTTTGTTATACACCTATTAACAAACAGCCCGACGCTGCCTTAAATGAAAGATAAGACAATGTTTACCAAGATGGCGGTTCCCGCGTTCCCGGGACGCCGCGTGGGCATGCTGCAGAAAGTCTTGCAACTTTGCAGTCTGCTAAATGTTGGCCAGGATTGGCGCCAACAAGAAAACTCCACCCCGAGGGGAAGTTTGGCGCGAAAGCTGGAGCCGCGCCCTCATGGACTATGACTCACTCCGCACCTGTGCTGGGTCAGCCTACAAGTCTACGAGACATCCCCCTAGTTTCAACCAGGGGGAGTGGTTTGCGGTTCCACCGGATGTCGACAGAGAAAATGGGAGGAAGGGTTGCTACATCAGCCCATGCCTTTCAGTTGCGAAGAGCCATTGACCGGTATAGACCTCTGAGACGAGTGCCTCCGCTGGTAAAGATGGCTGAAGCTGCTGACAAAGTGGACCAAGGTCCTGTGATTTCCACTCACCCTTATTCGGCTCCAGGAGGCTTCCTGGTGATACGGGTGGAGGGTGTGGAGACTGTGGCGTGTCTTTGCCTGCAGTGCAGACTGCCGGGCGGAGCCGTGGGCAGCGAGGCCCGATGCCCCCACTGCGGACTGCAGTACATGTGGCCAATGACCACATTCGTACCGGTGCAAGCTGTGGGAGTGGCCGGAAATGTCCCGATGCCAATAGAAGAACAGCCTGGAGCGCTCTGGAACAAGAGTGTCAGTCCCGCGGAGTCGGAGCCAGCATTGGTGCTTCCGATGGAGAAACTCAGCCATCGGAGAGGTGATCACCGAGGAGCTCATCGTCGGTCTCCTACTGGGCTGCCTCGGCCGAACTGTAAACTGGAATCCTCGGACGAGGAGTGTGCAAGGCTGGCAATTAAGGCCGTTCCAAAACGGGACTGTCATACCATTGGTACGCCATGGAGGGATGCAATTCCTCGTGGTGTGGAGACACGGAGTCGAGTGTCTCCAGTACCGTGAACACCCGATCGCCGGAGTCCCACTGCCGTGGTGACTAGTGGATCGGACGGAGGTCGATCCACCCCTACCCTGCGAGGTATTAAGACACCGTGCCTGTCGCAGGCCTTGGGAGTGGAAGATCCGGAAGAGCGAGTCCAGAGCCAGACTGGATCGCGCAGTAGACGGGCGTTGGCGGATGTCCTCGTGGAGGAAGAGATCCCGCTTGGGGATCCACCCCAAGATGGCGTCGCAGCACGTGCGTGTGCGGAAGTGGTTCCGGCGGACCAGGGAGGCCCCGAGTGGGAGATGGTGCCGCCTCTGCGGTCAAGCAGCGGGAAACGATCCCCTACTACCAGGGGGAACGGACGTTTGAACTGCAACCCCAGAAGCTCAGCTGTTGAAGACAAAGATGGACTTTGTGGCGACGTTACAACAGGTATCGCCGGAGAGCAGGTCGAAACCCTGTCAGTGCCTACTGTTCGGTCCCGTCCCCAAACCCCGTCCACACCCAAGGTTAGCCCCAAGGCCCTAGTTAAAGCCCCTGTGCCCGTCACTATTTTATTTGGGTCCAGTTCCAGCTTAGGGTTGCCCGGGGAGTCACGGGGTCCTTCCGATGATCGGACTGGAAGCCTGGACTTGGGTACGTCGGATGATGGGTCGGAGGGAGGAGGAAGCATGTCCCGACAAGTGTCGGTGTCCAGTGATTGCCCTAGTGGGCTTAGTATCACAGTACGAAACACCTCTCAGTATAAAAGAGTTAATGAGAGATCTGAGGGTACATCTGGGGTGTCTTCTGGTGGGCCTGATGAGGAGTCCATAGAAGAGAGTATAGATCCTAGCTCCGAGGAACGGAAGGAGACTAGGTGGTGGGCCCCATTGTACGAGGGCTATGTATCATGGTTCGACCGCACCCGCTTTATTTTAGAGAGGGAGGGGGTGGTTGATCACTGGTGGGCTGCCGGTGACTTTGATGATGAGTCATACCTTAGGGCTCTAAGGGTAAGGTGGGATCGGATCCAGGCAGGCCTTATTATCCCCAAGGGGTCCGCAGGGTTGGATGATCCGGTAGAAACCGATGAGCCCCTATCATGGGTGTTGCCTGGGGCGGCTGGTCAAAACAGTTTAACCAGGGTTTGCCGAGCTGAACGGGCAATTACGGCCAAATATAGGAAGTCCCATGGGCTTGATTACCCATATGTCCCTGAACCTCTAATGCGAGAGATAGAGGAGAATAGGGAAAGATGGCTCAAGAATGATATACAGTATTATATCGTGGAGAGAGGGGGAGCTATTAAAGGGATACAGGCCGAGCAGAGGGTAGCTCAACTGATGCGGGTATGGAAGATAGGGCGCAGTGTATATATGCACAAGGTGGTATACTGCAATGAGCGAGGAGTACCCCGAGAATACAGCGTGACTGTACATGATGCCGCGGGGCGAGAGGTGAAGAAGCCAGATCCTCGGCATTATTATTGAGTATCCAATAGAGTGGTCTGTTGTTTTCTTTAACACTCCCTGCTGGTCAGTGAGTGTACTGGGCTTACATTATTATGTTCATGTAATGATGTTTGCTATGTTATTTGTGTGTTCTTTTGCTGTGTTTCCTGGCGCAAGGTACACCAAATTTAGGTCCCAGCCGGGACGGTGGGTATCAACTAGGGGGAGTATGTAGCCATGCATAATAATGACTGCATACATCCTCCCTGTTGGCAGTAAGTCCTGGTAACTACAGGCCTGCCAACAGTAGTTATGGAGGTTTTCCCTCACACCCTAGTGTGGTGCCCTGTGTAAGGAGGGGAGTGGCTGTATGCTCTGAGTCCCTGGATAGTGACCTCAGAGATGCGCCTGCCCCCTGAGGTATAAAGGGCACAACACTGACAGTTAGTGTGGTTGTTGGTTGAGCAATAGTAACCAGAAGGTACAGAGATTGGAGAATCGCTTTTGTGACCCTAGTGCAGTAACTAGCGGTAGCAGAGTGATCAATTAAGTTTTGTCTACGCCATACTGTGTCCAGGGACCTGGCGCAGCGGTGATCTCCCTAGGAGAACGGGGATCCCACTTCAATACGGGAGGGCGTACCTGGCAAAGGGACAGCACGGAGAGATGTGCGGCTAGAGCCGGCAGCTGCATGGGGCAGTCTGCTACATCCCTGTATTCAATAAAGATGTCCTTGAGAAAAAGAACCCCACTGTGTGAGTGTGAGATTACTCAACAGTGGATGGCACCAAGAAGGAGTTCCTCACCAGGACCATCTCCCTGCGGAAGCACAGATCCTGATGAGGTGGAGGCGCTGCACATGATGTAAGTTGGACTCGTACCCACTACCTCAGCTACCTGTCCTGATGACATCCCCTAATAACACCAAGCGGGAGACTCAAGAGTCCTGTTACTTGCAGGTGCACCACCACACACGCCTTGTAATGGGAACTGGTTAGACTACATGGGCCAATGTGAGATTGGGTGGGTCAGGCCAGAGGGAACACCCGTTACATATATATATATATATATATATATATATATATATATATATATATATATATATATATATATATATATACATGATGAACCAATCTTATACTATATTAGTGAAAGCACTGTATGTTTGCCTGCCTGGATGTCCGGTGTCCCTAGCGGCAATCTCATTGGTCCCTTGGGCCGCCCGCCCCCGCACACCTCTCATTGGGCTCACACACTCACACCACCCCCTTGGCCCGCCCCCCACACCTCTCATTGGCCTGAGGCGGAGTGACGGGCCAAAGGTCCAAAAAAAAAATACACACACACACACACACACACACACACACACGAGTGTTACATACATTAGCGGGGCTCACAGTGTTAGCAGCACATCTCCCGCTCTCTTCCCCACCGGTCCCGGAGGCTCCGCCTCTTCCTCCGCCTCTCCCTGTTTCCCGCGCTTTCACCCCCCCCCCCCTCCACGTGGGAGCTGCCGGACGGGTGAGTGAGCGGCCGGACGGGTGACTGAGCGGTCTTCACGTCCCCTCACCCCCCTTCACCTCCCCCCACTCACTTCCCCTCCACCCCCCCCGGCGCCGCTACAGTCAGCGGGGGAGCGGAGTGATCACCTCCCCTCACTCACTTCCCCTCCACCCCCCCCCCCCCCGGCGCCGCTACAGTCAGCGGGGGAGCGGAGTGATCACCTCCCCTCACTCACTTCCCCTCCACACCCCCCGGCGCCGCTACACTCAGCGGGGGAGCGGAGTGATCACCTCCCCTCACTCACTTCCCCTCCACCCCCCCGGTGCCGCTACACTCAGCGGGGGAGCGGAGTGATCACCTCCCCTCACTCACTTCCCCTCCACCCCCCCCCGGCGCCGCTACAGTCAGCGGGGGAGCGGAGTGATCACCTCCCCTCACTCACTTCCCCTCCACCCCCCCCGGCGCCACTACACTCAGCGGGGGAGCGGAGTGATCACCTCCGCTCACTCACTTCCCCTCACTCACTTCCCCTCCACCCCCCCCCCCCCCGGCGCCGCTACACTCAGCGGGGGAGCGGAGTGATCACCTCCCCTCACTCACTTCCCCTCCACCCCCCCCCCCCCCCGGCGCCGCTACAGTCAGCAGGGGATCGGCCACAACACGCTGCCTCCCGTCTCAGATCCACGTGGGAGCTGCCGGACGGGTGAGTGAGCGGCCTTCCCCTCACCCACCCCTCACTACACTTCCCCTCCCTTCCACATCCCCTCACCCACCCCTCACTACACTTCCCCTCCCTTCCACATCCCCTCCCCTCCACCCCCCCTTCACCTCCCCTCCACCCCCCCTTCACCTCCCCTCCACCCCCCCCTTAACCTCCCCTCCACCCCCCCCCCTTCACCTCCCCTCCACCCCCCCCCCTTCACCTCCCCTCCACCCCCCCCCTTCACCTCCCCTCCACCCCCCCCCCCCTTCACCCCCCCCTTCACCTCCCCTCCACCCCACCTTCACCTTCCCTTCACTCCCCCTTACAACCTCCCACCACCTCCCCCCCTTCCCACCTTCCCACCACCTCCCCCTCTTCCCACCACCTCCCCCCCCCCTTTCCACCACCTCCCCCACCTTCCCACCACCTTCCCACCTCCCCCCCCTTCCCACCACCTCCCCCCCCCTTCTCACCACCTCCCCCCCTTCTCACCTCCCCCCTCCTCCCCCCTTCCCACCACCCCCCTCCTCCCCCCTTCCCACCACCTCCCCCCCTCCCACCACCTCCCCCCTCCTTCCCACCACCTCCCCCCTCTTCCCCCCTTCCCACCACCTCCCACCACCTCCCCCTTTCCCCTCCTCCATCTCCCCCTTCCCCTCCTCCATCTCCCCCCTTCCCCTCCTCCACCTCCCCCCCCTTCCCCTCCTCCACCTCCCCCCTTCCCCTCCTCACCTCCCCCCTTACCCTCCTCACCTCCCCCTTACCCTCCTCCACCTCCCCCTTTCCCCATCCCCCCTCTCCCCTCTTTCCCCCCCTTCCCCCCCTCCACCCCTCTTCCCCCCTCTTTCCCCCCTTTCCCTCCTCCCCCACCTTTCCCCCCTTTTCCCCTCCCCCACCTTTACCCCCTTTCCCCCTTCACCCCTCCCCCCCTTCACCCTTACCTCCCCCCCTTCACCCTTTCCCCCACCTCCCCCCCTCCTCCCTCCTCCCCCACCTCCCTCTTCCCCCCTTCCTCTCCTCCACCTCCCCCTTCCCTTCCTCCCTTCACCTCCTGTCACCCCCCCCCCCCTTCGCCTCCTGTCACCCCCCCCCCTCCCTTCACCTCCTGTCACCCCCCCCCCCCTCCCTTCACCTCCCGGCAACCCCCTCCACCTCCCGTCACCCCCCCCTTCACCTCCCCTTCACCTCCCCTCCGCCCCCCCCTTCACCTCCCCTCACCACCCATCCTCACCTCCCCTCCGACCTCCCCTCCGCCCCCCTTCACCACCCCCCACCACCCCTCCGACCTCACCTCCCCTCCTTCAACGCCTTTCGTCCGCCCTCCCGCCTCTGCCTTTCGCCCACCCGCACTTCTGCCTTTCACCCGCCCACCGCTCACATCCCCGCGCCACACAGCCGCCGCACGCACTAAACAGACCTGCCACACTCGACACACACCCGCCGCCTCTCACCCACCCCACACACTCGACACACACCCGCCGCCTCTCACCCACCCCACACACTCGACACACACCCGCCGCCTCTCACCCACCCCACACACTCGACACACACCTGGCGCATCCTGCCCCTACGCAACAATATCACTGACCAGCTGTCACCCGCACTCGCCACACACCCGCCGCCTCACACCCTAGCAGGACACACGCCTCACATTTTTACATCACTTATGTCACCAAAATATACATTGTACTGTGGTGTGTTTACAATAAACCATTTTTATACAACATCGTATTACATTTTCTTCCATCTTTCTTTTCAACATTATTATCCAACCTTTACAACAAATAGTCACCTATTGTTCCACGATTTATAAATAATACTACCTATTACGCATTTACATCCCGGGCAACGCCGGGTCTCTCAGCTAGTATACAAATAAATGTCTCAGGGTTAACAAAAACATGCTGAAATAAAAATACCACTTCTCAATAACATCCACACTCAAATACAATCCTATTTCCTAAACAAATCAAATGTAATCTTCCAATCTAAAGCATCAAATGCCAATTCAAAGCCTCAAATGCCACTCAAACATTGCATTTACATTGTATACATTATGCAAGTGGAAGTGCTGTGTGCTGGGCGATAATGGTGAAAGACAGGGTTGCAGACCTTTATAAGACATGCAAATGAATATACAGTAATATTTACAGTTGCTTTATGCTTTACTGTGGAGGGTTTTGTCACTTTTTTACCCACCATAACCTTAATCTACTATATATTTCTGAAAGTGTCCTATGTGTCCGGGTCTGTATGTGTCTCCCTGTGTCCCTCCCTGTGTCCCTAGCGGCAATCTCATTGGCTCCCTTGGCCCGCCCCCGCACCTCTCATTGGCCGGACACACACATACACTCACACAGAGATACACACAGGCAGGACACTGAGACACACACACAGACACACACACACAGACACACACACACACACACACACACACACACACACTCTGAGACACAGATAGACAGACAGGACACACACACACACACGGAGATACACACAGGCAGGACACTGAGACACACACAAAGATACACACACACTGAGACACACACACTGAGACACACACAGATACACACACACACACACTGAGATACACAGACAGGACACAGATAGACAGACAGGACACAGATAGACAGACAGGACACACACACACACACACCACCCCCCCCCCCCCCCATCACGTGCGCCGCCCTGCACCGGCTCCAGACGGAGGGGAAGCGCGGCCCTCCTACCCCAGCCGCTCCCTTACCTACCCGGCGCTACCTCCCCCTCAGGTAAGACACAGCACTGCCAGTAACTCTCCTATTTCAGGCACGGAGCCTCGCGCCTCAGGCCCACACAGGCCCCACACAGGAACACACAGGCCCCACACAGGGCGCTTCCTGCCGCCGCCTGCACGCCTCACTCAGCCGGGCGGCACATCGGGGGAAAGCGGGCGCCGGGGGGGGGGGAGCGCGAGTCACGGGGAACGGGGGGGGCGAGCCGCGAGTCACGGGGAACGGGGGGGCGAGCAGCGAGTCACGGGGAACGGGGGGGGGGGGGGCGAGCCGCGAGTCACGGGGAACGGGGGGGGAGCGTGTGCACATACATAAATTATGACAATACATATGCCCACTGCTCTCCACCCCCCTCCCCCACTCCCCTTTCCCCCCCTCCCCTTTCCCCACTCCCCTTTCCCCACCTCCCCCACTCCCCTTTCCCCCCCTCCCCCACTCCCCTTTCCCCACCTCCCCTTTCCCCCCCTCCCCCACTCCCCTTTCCCCCCCTCCCCCACTACCCTTTCCCCCACTCCCCTTTCCCCCCCTCCCCTTTCCCCCCTCCCCTTTCCCCCCTCCCCCACTCCCCTTTCCCCCCTCCCCCACTCCCCTTTCCCCCCCTCCCCCGCTCCCCTTTCCCCCCCTCCCCCACTCCCCTTTCCCCCCCTCCCCCACTCCCTTTCCCCCATCCCCCACTCCCTTTTCCCCCCCTCCCCCACTCCCCTTTCCCCCCCTCCCCTTTCCCCCACTCCCCTTTCCCCCCCTCCCCCACTCACCTTTCCCCCCCTCCCCCACTCACCTTTCCCCCCTCCCCCACTCCCCTTTCCCCCCCTCCCCCACTCCCCTTTCCCCCCCCTCCCCTTTCTCCCCCCTCCCCCACTCCCCTTTCTCCCCTCCACTCCCCTTTCTACCCCCCGCCCTCCCCTTTCTTCCCCCCGCCCTCCGCTCCCCTTTTCCCCCCTCCCTTTTCCCCCCTCCGCTTTTCCCCCCTCCGCTCCCCTTTCCCCCCCCCTCCGCTCCCCTTTTCCCCCCCCCTCCGCTCCCCTTTCCCCCCCCCGCTCCCTTTCCCCCCCCCCCTCCGCTCCCCTTTTCCCCCCCCCTCCGCTCCCCTTTCCCCCCCCCTCCGCTCCCCTTTCCCCCCCACCTCCGCTCCCCTTTTCCCCCCCCTCCGCTCCCTTCCCCCCCCCTCCACTCCCCTTTCCCCCCCCTCCACTCCCCTTTTTCCCCCCCCTTCCGCTCCCCTTTCCCCCCCCCCTCCGACTCCCCTTTTCCCCCTCCCCTTTCCCCCCCCCCGCTCCCCTTTTCCTCCCCCCTCCGCTCCCCTTTCCTCCCCCCCCTCCGCTCCCCTTTCCCCCCCTCCGCTCCCCTTTTTCCCCCCCCTCTGCTCCCCTTTACCCCCCCTCTGCTCCCCTACCCCCCCCTCCGCTCCCCTTTCCCCCCCTCCGCTCCCCTTTCCCCCCCCCCTCTGCTCCCCTTTCCCCCCCCTCCGCTCCCCTTTCCCCCCCCCCCCCTCCGCTCCCCTTTCCCCACTCCCCCCTCCCCCACTCCATCCCTCCCCCCCTCCCCTTTCCCCCCCTCCCCCCCTCCCCTTTCCCCCCCTCCCCCACTCCCCTTTCCCCCCTCCCCTTTCTCCCCCCTCCCCCAACTCCCCTTTCTCCCCCCTCCCCCACTCCCCTTTCTCCCCCCCACTCCCCTTTCTACCCCCCGCCCTCCCCTTTCTTCCCCCCGCCCTCCGCTCCCCTTTTCCCCCCTCCCCTTTTCCCCCCTCCACTCCCCCCTTTCCCCCCCCCTCCGCTCCCCTTTCCCCCCCCTCCGCTCCCCTTTCCCCCCCCCCTCCGCTCCCCTTTCCCCCCCCCCTCCGCTCCCCTTTCCCCCCCCTCCGCTCCCCTTTCCCCCCCTCCGCTCCCCTTTTCCCCCTCCCCTTTTCCCCCCTCCGCTCCCCTTTCCTCCCCCCCTCCGCTCCCCTTTCCTCCCCCCCTCCGCTCCCCTTTCCTCCCCCCTCCGCTCCCCTTTCCCTCCCCCCTCCTCCCCCCTTTCCCTCCCCCCTCCTCCACCCCTTCCCACCACCCTTCGCCTTCCTGCCCGCCTTCCCGCCTACCCACCCCTGCCTTCCCGCCTCTTCTTTCGCGCCCACCCGCCTCTGCCTTTCACCCACCCTTACTCCGCCCGCCTCTGCCTTTCACCCTCCGCCTCACAGCCGCTGCATTCACTCAACAGACACCCGCCACACTCGACACATACCTGCCGCCACACACACCTGCTGCCTCCCGCCCCTACGCACCGACATCACTGACCCACCGCCTCACACCCTAGCAGTACCCCCACTCACAGACAGCACTCACAACCCACGCGCCACCCGCCGCCTCACACCCTAGCAGGACCCCCACTCACAGACAGCACTCACAACCCACGCGCCACCCGCCGCCTCACACCCTAGCAGGACCCCCACTCACAGACAGCACTCACAACCCACGCGCCACCTGCCGCCTCACACCCTAGCAGGACACACGCCTCACATTTTTACATCTGTTATGTCACCAAAATATACATTGTACTGTGGTGTGTTTACAATAAACCATTTTAAACAACATCGTATTACATTTTATTCCATCTTTCTTTTCAACATTATTATCCAACCTTTACAACAAATACTCACCTATTGTTCCACGATTTATAAATAATACTACCTATTACGCATTTACATCCCGGGCAACGCCGGGTCTCTCAGCTAGTAAGTATATATATATACAGTGTTCGACAAACCTATACATTTGCTCGCCCCGGGCGAGTGGATTTAACCCCCGGGTGAGTAAATATTAGCCCAACCAGCACACGTTTGGTACTAGGTGGCGAGTAGATTTTTTTTGTGTGGCGAGTAGATTTTTTGGTGATTTGTCAACCACTGTGTGTATATATATATATATAAGAGAGAGAGAGGAGAGAGCGCACGCCCCATAGTATAAAACCGTAAATTTATTGATGGGAAGGGGAAGGGGAAGGGAGGGGGGGAAAATGCACTCACAAGGGTACAAGAAATAAAAGCATTTCGTGATTATATCACCACCATCCGGTATCTTTGCTTGAACCAGAAGTCCCTCGATCTCAAGGATGAAGGATCCACGATCTATCAAGATGTCCATGGTGTTTAGATAAAACCGCAAACAGTTCCAGAGATCCAAGAAATGTCTTTGTGCTGGAAGGGCCTCTGTGATGTTTAGGCGCTCGAACCGGCCTGTTCTTGCGCGTCCGTGATGACGTAGTGTCTCTGTGTGTTGTGTGATGACGCTCCCTGGCGCGTTTCGTCACACACGGGTGACTTTTCAAAGGTTGCCCTGGACATCTTGATAGATCGTGGATCCTTCATCCTTGAGATCGAGGGACTTCTGATTCAAGCACAGATACCGGATGGTGGTGATATAATCACGAAATGCTTTTATTTCTTGTACCCTTGTGAGTGCATTTTCTCCCCCTCCCTTCCCTTCCCATCAATAAATTTACGGTTTTATTCTATGGGGCGTGCGCTCTCTCCTCTCTCTCTTCTACAGATTCCTTACGAATGTGGTTAATCGGTGAATGTTTGGACTGGGGCGCTCCCTGGGATATTTGGCTAAAAAATGTTACAATGCCTGTACTGTATTAAAATATTAAAAAATTATTAAAAAATGTGAAAATTGTGTTGCGGTGTAAAAGAGTATAAAAATATATACTGGCCCTTTTGATGGGTTTTTTGGCTGCTGCTTGACCTTGAAGAAGGGAACCCGTTGTCCTTCTTAACGTGGCAAATGGAAGTATGAAGACGGTCAGCGCAAACCTCATGGACCTCACGAAGTTGATGGATCAGGATAAAATTGAATAAAAAATAGAATAAAGCACAATATTAATGCATATCATCCACACGTGAGGGGGGGGAAGGGGGGTGTGGGTGGAAGATGAGGTGGGAGGGATGAGAGTGGAATTCCACTAAATACAATCAATGAAACATATACATATAGTTTCAATGACTCACACGGGCTTGTGTGAGACTTCGCCCTCAACGCAGACTGTAGTTTGGTAAATGCAGACTCCTAAGATGGAGTCACAGTAAACATAAAACTCACACGGCCTAATGTGAGTTCTTGCCCTCAGAGGGTGATGTCAGCCTGTATAGGTGATGTGGGATCGTCACAGCAAACAATCTCCCAATAGGTGTGGTGTGTGAGTGGCTCCTCTCCCCGTTGCCCAAAGACCAAAAATGTGTACAAAACCAGGGTTAGCAATTTAACAAGTCTTTATTGGTAACAGGTGTAATATGGACATAAACAAGCATGGCCGTTAAAAACACATAAACGTTATAAAACAAGGTAAACAAAATGGATAAACAGAAAGCACACTCACACTTAAAAGCAACTCTTGTTGCCCAGCATCAGCCGCGCGGCTTGATCCTGCAAGATCTCCTCCTCCGTTGCTGCTCTCACTGGCGCGTCCGGCAGTGGAACAGGAAGAGAGGATCTAACCGGATGTCCTGCGGTGGCTGGGTCCCTCTCTCAATGAGCTCCGGCAGGGAACAACGCGTTTCGCAGTAAGCTTCGTCAGGTTCCTGCCGGATGCTCATTGTATGCAGTTTATATAGGCGCTGTGTATTAATTAATTAATTAATTAAAACATTTGATTTCCCATAGACGTTGTCTTATTCAATTTAAATGCTGAAATGGAACCCATCTTCCCTAGCCTTTGGTACCAGGGACAATCGAGTGAGTTTAAACATTTCTAAAGGTTAATTCATTACAATAAATATCAAGACATTTAATATATAATACAAAATAAACATAAATGCGTTTTGAAACATTATGTGGTGAGTGTCATAATTGTTTAAAGCACACATAGCCTGAGCACATGATTCTATGAATGAATAAACCTAAAAGCTGTAACACTTGTGCTATCAGTGAACTTTTCCTCATTTGTTATACAATGCTGCCCTCATGTGGCTGAGTTCGGAATAAACCTGAACGCTGTAACACTTATGCTATCAGTGAACTTTTCTCATTTGATATATAATGCTGCCCTCATGTGGCTAAGCTCGGAATCTACATGGATTTGTTCCCTAATGATGATACATGTTAGTAACAGCTAGCTGTGAGACTGTGAGCAGTAAATCAGTCCCTTTAAATAGTGATGTGGCTACCCAAGTTCATACACATAGATTGTAGTTAAAATTAAACATACATATTATTAATTAAAAATCTGGAAATTTAAATAAATTTAGATCGATTGATACAGATCATCTAAAAACATTGATAGATACAATTTTATACATCAATATAATTTATAATGGTAATCTTGTTGGTTAGTTGCCCCGCTGATATGAGTCAATTTGGTCTGAAAGAGCTGGTTCAAGGTGGATTCCCATTGAAACATGAAATCCTATTAAAAATGATGGGGAAAAAAGTGGGATATGGGGATGGAAACAGATCACTGTGTGTTTAAAGGAAGGCTGCAATATCGATCTCTACATTGAGGCCTGTGGGGGCCAAGATTTTTAATTTATATATCCAAAACGTTTCTTTTCTTGATAAAGTTGTCAGTCTATCCCCACCCCTCCAATGTGGTGGGACTACTTCGATGCCCCTAAATTCCAGGCCAGATGGATCTCCTTGGTGGTGCAGTACAAAGTGTTTGGATACACTATGTTGGAGGGGGTACCCGGGCGCTATCTCTGTAGAGCTCGGTCAGATAAGCTGAAATATAAAAAAGCGGAGTATGATACTGCCTGAGTGTGATTTTCAAGTGATGTCCTCCTGTGACTCGGAACCCCAGCAGGATCTATCCAGGACCCTTGTAAGCAATGAATACAGAAAGGATGGGGGAGCACAGTTGTGGGAAACAGGCAGTGTAATGGGTCTAGTAATACAAAAATAGAGCGGTTATACCCTGAGCGGACGTAATAGCTCAGGTGGCAGATGACCAATTGAAAGGGCGAATATACATAGATGTGTATATGTGGGTGAGAAGGTAAAAAATTGTAATATATAACTTACACGGCCTTGTGTAAGCTCAGTCTCATCAAGGTTTCTTTGGGGATCTCGTGCTCTTGAAATGATCCTTTTTCTCTCCGCGATGTGAGTTCTTCTTCTTGATGTATGTCCTTATTGCTTCGTGGTTCAGTGTTTCCACTCCAGGAGGATTTCCTCTCATATAAACAAAAGAGAGGATATGGTTAAGGCATATGTGTATAGAGGCGTCAATGGGGGGGAGGATAGGGTATTGATAAACCACTAAAATAGAATGGTATGATCTAACACTCACATGGGCCAATGTGAGTGTGGTCCTATCTTGGTGTCTTGTTCCTGCCCTTTTAGGGATATTACCCAATTGGTAGCAGGTGGTGATGAAGGGGTGGGGACAATGATAAAAGATATAATATCACAATACTCACACGGCCCAGTGTGAGTACACACTCCTAGCGGTTTCTTTATAATTCTATTCTTGGTGTGACTGACGCTGAAAATAGCTTGTAACATAAACAAATGACACTATGGTCTGGAGGCTAAAAACTAATTTTAATAAAAACAAGAAAATAAAATAAAACAGAAACCAAAGGCTTCTGTGGGGAAGTAAAAGCAAAGGGGGGCAGTGCGGTGTATAGTGGTAGGGGATCTCGCCTTCCGCGTCCGGATGGGGAGCTACAACTGCACCTCTGCCTCCTCTGTGGTGTGCTGTGAAGTGTCCCAGATGAAAAAAAGAGCAACGCGTTTCGTCCGGAACTGGACTTCCTCAGGCTCTGTAGATAAGGACTGACTGTTCCCCGTATCTTTTATACATGGATCAGCCAATCCTGATCGCGGTGCGGTCTCATTACCGTTTCTCTGCTGCGACGGGACGTCGCCACCTTTAAAATTGCGCGCGCATCCCATCTTCTGTTGGGTCGCGCGTTGCTCTTTTTTTCACCTTTTAATATTGTCTGCCCTCTTATAAATCACCTTGGGTTTCTCTGGGAGGTGTTCTTTCAAGGTGGGGTCTCCCTGTAGGAGATGCCAGTGTTTATTCAGGATCTGTTGAATGCTACCAGCATCTTGACTGTATTGTGTTAGGAAAGCGATATTAAAATCCTCACTAGGTTTTGGTGGATTGGTTTTTAGAATGTCGCTACGTTTAAGCCTCCCTACTTCTCTAATCGCTGCATTCATTTTTTCATTATCGTAATTCTTTGCAATGAAGCGGTTCTTTAGAATATTAGATTGTTCCCTGTAGATGTGATCATCGCTACAGTTTCTCCTAATTCTACGAAACTGTCCTGGTGGTATATTTTTCAGCCACTTCTTGTGGTGGCAACTGGTATTAAGCAAGTAATTGTTACAGTCAACTGTTTTAAAGAAGGTTTTTGTCTTGAGTCTGTTATCTTCTATGCAAATTGTTAGATCTAAGAAGTCTACCGAATTATTTCCGATACATGTTATGA
The DNA here is from genome assembly GCF_040206685.1 of Ascaphus truei. Taxonomy (NCBI): domain Eukaryota; kingdom Metazoa; phylum Chordata; class Amphibia; order Anura; family Ascaphidae; genus Ascaphus; species Ascaphus truei. The sequence goes on along the minus strand of NC_134501.1, from coordinate 27,944,635 downwards.
AAGCTAGGTTCCTCTCATTGTTATTAATATAATTCAGAAAATGATTTAGGGTCTCACTATTGCCTCTCCAAATAAAAAACACATCATCGATGTATCTCCGCCATAGTACCAAATCCGCACTGAATTCGTGTTCTGACCAGATGGTATCGGTCTCCCAACTGTCCATAAACAAGTTGGCATAACTCGGTGCGAATTTTGTACCCATGGCTGTTCCACACTTCTGTAGGAAATATGTACCATCGAAATTAAAAAGGTTATGTTTAAGAATGAAATTAATACTTTCTAAAATAAAGCGTCTTTGATCTACGTGTACGGCAGCATCATTTGTTAGCGTCCGTTCGATGGCCTTAATTCCATCATCATGTTTAATAGATGTGTACAATGAAGTCACATCGCAGGTGCACATTTTAAAGCCTTCTTGCCAGTCTACCTGTTCTAGTATATTTAAGATTTGTGTAGTGTCTCTAAGGTAGGATCGCATATTCGCAACGTATGGCTGCAGAAAAAGATCTATGTACTCCGACAGTCGAGATGTGAGTGAGCCTATCCCAGAAATAATGGGTCTACCTGGTGGTGCTTTAATGTCCTTATGGATTTTGGGTAGAAAATAGAATATAGGCATAACCGGAAATTTCACATTAAGATACTCGTATTCCTTATTATTCAGGACTCCTGTTGAGCTGCCCCTATCTAGCAGAGTGAGGAATTCTTCACAGAATTCTTTGTGGGGATTAGTCTTCAGACGTGCATAAGTGATGTCATCCGACAGTATCCTCTCTGCTTCCCCCTTGTAGTATTCCGTGTCCATAATGACTACCCCCCCCCCCCCCTTTATCTGCTTGTTTGAATGTAATAGCCTTATCTTTCTCTAAATTTTGTAGAGCGATTTTTTCTTTCAGGGTTAGATTGTTTTTTGTTATCTTTGTAGAACCTGTGGTTAGTCTATCAAAGTCCTCCTGGATTTTCTGATGAAAGACTTCTAGGTTATGGCCTTTCGCCCAGCTTGGATAAAATTTGGACTTATTTTTCAGGTTTGAATGTTTGAAATCCTCCAACCCTATATTCATGTTGGCATCATTGTTTATTATCTCCCTAGTTTGTGCATCCTTTGATAAGAATTTTTTTTTAAGGGTTAACTGTCTAATATATTTGTGTGCATCTATATACAGATTGAAACTATTCGCCTTGGCGACTGGTGCGAAATTCAGCCCCTTTTTAATCAGGTTGCATTCATTTATATTTAGTTCTCTTTTGCTCAGATTAAATATATTACTCAAATCGCTGCTCTTTTTCTGTGTCCTTCTTCCTCCCCGCTTTCCTCGTGGGGCCTTTTTCTGAGTTTTGTATTTGGGGATTCTTTTTCTTTCTGGTCTTCCAACACTAGGAAGCGATTCTGAGTTGCTAGGGGTGGTGCTTTGAGTGATTGGGCCTGTTCTAAAAAATGCCCTGCGTGTGGTCGTGGTGATCTTTGCTCTCTCCCATGGCTCTGCTCTCTATCCTGTCTCTCTCTATATGTGGTTCGCTGTTCCCTATAAGGGGACTTGCGTTCTCTTCCTTGGCTGTATTCCCTGTGGAGTTTACGGGGTGACCGATAATGTCTCCTTTGGCTCTCTTCTCTCTCATAACGTCTTTCTCTATATTCCCGATTTGACCCATGATATTTATGGGGTGATCTACGATCCCTTTCCATGCTACGTTCTCTCTCATATCTGTTATCTCTACGTTCTAATGGTGATCTAGCTCTATAGTTGTACGTGGGTGGCTTGCCTCTATGGTAGTTCTCCTGATACTCATTTACTTTGGAGTAATATTTGTTTCTCTGCCAGTTTCCCTCACGGTCTCTATCTTGTTTGTTTGCCTCTTCTCTTTTATTGCTGACTACGTCCTTAGTACTAATAGTTTTTGTTTCTTTATTCTCTCTAGGGGTTTCTACATCCCCAGCTTCCCGCCCTCTTGGTGGTATGTGTCTATCCTCTGTATTGAATGATACATTCTTATGATTATCATATTTGGGGTAGGCTTTATGTTGGTCTATTTTGGTTGGATGGCTCAATGTGTTGGTTCTTGATGTTTTGTTGATCTCTTCTCTGCTTCTATACTCAGACATTTTCCTATCTCTTGGGGTGGTAGGTGGGACTAGTGTAACCCTTTGCCATTTGGGGTTGGACCCTACTAGGTAGTCTTCCTCATCTTGTTTTTGGACTCTATCAGATTTCTTTCTATAGCGTCTATTTCATCAGCTAGTTTTTGGTCTCTATTTAAGAAGGTGGGGTTATCTATGGATTATGGATATTTCCAATCTCTTCTGAATTAATGTAACTTCTCGATCAATTTCTATTAGGGTCTTTGTGTGATGTTTAATAATTAGTTTCATTAGACTGAATGAACAAGCATCCATGGTTTCTTCCCATTGGACATTATACTCTATGTCTGCTAATTCGAAGGAGGATTTTTTATCAAATCGTAGACCCCTAGGGATACGTTTGATGTCTAAGTATTTCTCTAAATAGACTTTATCCCAGACCTTTTTGGTCTCTTTCTTGAGGAGATTCTCAAGTTTGTCGAATTCATTATTTATTGTTTCTACATCTCCCATTTCCGCTGACTCTATTTCTCTCATTTTGTTCTCTATGTTATTACTTCTGAAAATTCTTTTAGTAAAAACGCTCTCTTTGACTTCGGCTATGTTTTCCATCTCTATAGTTTCTTCTTCCATAATTAATCTGGACTTTTTAGGGTGCTGCCACCAGGATGGGATTAGAAAGGCTCAGTGAATGTTTGGACTGGGGCGCTCCCTGGGATATTTGGCTAAAAAATGTTACAATGCCTGTACTGTATTAAAATATTAAAAAATTATTAAAAAATGTGAAAATTGTGTTGCGGTGTAAAAGAGTATAAAAATATATACTGGCCCTTTTGATGTTTTTTTTGGCTGCTGCTTGACCTTGAAGAAGGGAACCCCGTGTCCTTCTTAACGTGGCAAATGGAAGTATGAAGACGGTCAGCGCAAACCTCATGGACCTCACGAAGTTGATGGATCAGGATAAAATTGAATAAAAAATAGAATAAAGCACAATATTAATGCATATCATCCACACGTGAGGGGGGGGAAGGGGGGGGTGTGGGTGGAGGATGAGGTGGGAGGGATGAGAGTGGAATTCCACTAAATACAATCAATGAAACATATACATATAGTTTCAATGACTGACACGGGCTTGTGTGAGACTTCGCCCTCTACGCAGACTGTAGTTTGGTAAATGCAGACTCCTAAGATGGAGTCACAGTAAACATAAAACTCACACGGCCTAATGTGAGTTCTTGCCCTCAGAGGGTGATGTCAGCCTGTATAGGTGATGTGGGATCGTCACAGGAAACAATCTCCCAATAGGTGTGGTGTGTGAGTGGCTCCTCTCCCCGTTGCCCAAAGACCAAAAATGTGTACAAAACCAGGGTTAGCAATTTAACAAGTCTTTATTGGTAACAGGTGTAATATGGACATAAACAAGCATGGCCGTTAAAAACACATAAACGTTATAAAACAAGGTAAACAAAATGAATAAACAGAAAGCACACTCACACTTAAAAGCAACTCTTGTTGCCCAGCATCAGCCGCGCGGCTTGATCCTGCAAGATCTCCTCCTCCGTTGCTGCTCTCACTGGCGTGTCCGGCAGTGGAACAGGAAGAGAGGATCTAACCGGATGTCCTGCGGTGGCTGGGTCCCTCTCTCAATGAGCTCCGGCAGGGAACAACGCGTTTCGCAGTAAGCTTCGTCAGGTTCCTGCCGGATGCTCATTGTATGCATGTTATATAGGCGCTGTGTATTAATTAATTAATTAAAACATTTGATTTCCCATAGACGTTGTCTTATTCAATTTAAATGCTGAAACGGAACCCATCTTCCCTAGCCTTTGGTACCAGGGACAATCGAGTGAGTTTAAACATTTCTAAAGGTTAATTCATTACAATAAATATCAAGACATTTAATATATAATACAAAATAAACATAAATGCGTTTTGAAACATTATGTGGTGAGTGTCATAATTGTTTAAAGCACACATAGCCTGAGCACATGATTCTATGAAGGAATAAACCTAAAAGCTGTAACATTTGTGCTATCAGTGAACTTTTCCTCATTTGTTATACAATGCTGCCCTCATGTGGCTGAGTTCGGAATAAACCTGAACGCTGTAACACTTATGCTATCAGTGAACTTTTCTCATTTGATATATAATGCTGCCCTCATGTGGCTAAGCTCGGAATCTACATGGATTTGTTCCCTAATGATGATACATGTTAGTAACAGCTAGCTGTGAGACTGTGAGCAGTAAATCAGTCCCTTTAAATAGTGATGTGGCTACCCAAGTTCATACACATAGATTGTAGTTAAAATTAAACATACATATTATTAATTAAAAATCTGGAAATTTAAATAAATTTAGATCGATTGATACAGATCATCTAAAAACATTGATAGATACAATTTTATACATCAATATAATTTATAATGGTAATCTTGTTGGTTAGTTGCCCCGCTGATATGAGTCAATTTGGTCTGAAAGAGCTGGTTCAAGGTGGATTCCCATTGAAACGTGAAATCCTATTAAAAATGATGGGGAAAAAAGTGGGATATGGGGAGGGAAACAGATCAATGTGTGTTTAAAGGAAGGCTGCAATATCGATCTCTACATTGAGGCCTGTGTGGGCCAAGCTTTTTAATTTATATATCCAAAACGTTTCTTTTCTTGATAAAGTTGTCAGTCTATCCCCACTCCTCCAATGTGGTGGGACTACTTCGATGCCCCTAAATTCCAGGCCAGATGGATCTCCTTGGTGGTGCAGTGCAAAGTGTTTGGATACACTATGTGTCATAAGTTTCCGTCTAATGTTACCTAGGTGCTCCAGTATGCGTACCCGTAGTGGTCGGCTGGTACGCCCTACATATTGGAGTCCACAGGGGCAATTGAGCAGATAGACTACGAATTCGGATTTACAGTTAATAAAATGCGCAATTTTGAACTCTTCCCCTGTTGCTTTGGAACTAAACTGAATTTTCTCTTTTGTTCCCTGTTTACAGGCTTTACAGGCGTTACATCTGTGAAAACCTTTCGCTTTCTGTAGCCAGTTTGAATCCTGGCCTGTTTTCTTACTTTCTGGCTGGAAAAGGCTAGGTGCTAGTCGCCTTTTAATATTGTCTGCCCTCTTATAAATCACCTTGGGTTTCTCTGGGAGGTGTTCTTTCAAGGTGGGGTCTCCCTGTAGGAGATGCCAGTGTTTATTCAGGATCTGTTGAATGCTACCAGCATCTTGACTGTATTGTGTTAGGAAAGCGATATTAAAATCCTCACTAGGTTTTGGTGGATTGGTTTTTAGAATGTCGCTACGTTTAAGCCTCCCTACTTCTCTAATCGCTGCATTCATTTTTTCATTATCGTAATTCTTTGCAATGAAGCGGTTCTTTAGAATATTAGATTGTTCCCTGTAGATGTGATCATCGCTACAGTTTCTCCTAATTCTACGAAACTGTCCTGGTGGTATATTTTTCAGCCACTTCTTGTGGTGGCAACTGGTATTAAGCAAGTAATTGTTACAGTCAACTGTTTTAAAGAAAGTTTTTGTCTTGAGTCTGTTATCTTCTATGCAAATTGTTAGATCTAAGAAGTCTACCGAATTATTTCCGATACATGTTATGAAAGCTAGGTTCCTCTCATTGTTATTAATATAATTCAGAAAATGATTTAGGGTCTCACTATTGCCTCTCCAAATAAAAAACACATCATCGATGTATCTCCGCCATAGTACCAAATCCGCACTGAATTCGTGTTCTGACCAGATGGTATCGGTCTCCCAACTGTCCATAAACAAGTTGGCATAACTCGGTGCGAATTTTGTACCCATGGCTGTTCCACACTTCTGTAGGAAATATGTACCATCGAAATTAAAAAGGTTATGTTTAAGAATGAAATTAATACTTTCTAAAATAAAGCGTCTTTGATCTACGTGTACGGCAGCATCATTTGTTAGCGTCCGTTCGATGGCCTTAATTCCATCATCATGTTTAATAGATGTGTACAATGAAGTCACATCGCAGGTGCACATTTTAAAGCCTTCTTGCCAGTCTACCTGTTCTAGTATATTTAAGATTTGTGTAGTGTCTCTAAGGTAGGATCGCATATTCGCAACGTATGGCTGCAGAAAAAGATCTATGTACTCCGACAGTCGAGATGTGAGTGAGCCTATCCCAGAAATAATGGGTCTACCTGGTGGTGCTTTAATGTCCTTATGGATTTTGGGTAGAAAATAGAATATAGGCATAACCGGAAATTTCACATTAAGATACTCGTATTCCTTATTATTCAGGACTCCTGTTGAGCTGCCCCTATCTAGCAGAGTGAGGAATTCTTCACAGAATTCTTTGTGGGGATTAGTCTTCAGACGTGCATAAGTGATGTCATCCGACAGTATCCTCTCTGCTTCCCCCTTGTAGTATTCCGTGTCCATAATGACTACCCCCCCCCCCCCCTTTATCTGCTTGTTTGAATGTAATAGCCTTATCTTTCTCTAAATTTTGTAGAGCGATTTTTTCTTTCAGGGTTAGATTGTTTTTTGTTATCTTTGTAGAACCTGTGGTTAGTCTATCAAAGTCCTCCTGGATTTTCTGATGAAAGACTTCTAGGTTATGGCCTTTCGCCCAGCTTGGATAAAATTTGGACTTATTTTTCAGGTTTGAATGTTTGAAATCCTCCAACCCTATATTCATGTTGGCATCATTGTTTATTATCTCCCTAGTTTGTGCATCCTTTGATAAGAAAAATTTTTTAAGGGTTAACTGTCTAATATATTTGTGTGCATCTATATACAGATTGAAACTATTCGCCTTGGCGACTGGTGCGAAATTCAGCCCCTTTTTAATCAGGTTGCATTCATTTATATTTAGTTCTCTTTTGCTCAGATTAAATATATTACTCAAATCGCTGCTCTTTTTCTGTGTCCTTCTTCCTCCCCGCTTTCCTCGTGGGGCCTTTTTCTGAGTTTTGTATTTGGGGATTCTTTTTCTTTCTGGTCTTCCAACACTAGGAAGCGATTCTGAGTTGCTAGGGGTGGTGCTTTGAGTGATTGGGCCTGTTCTAAAAAATGCCCTGCGTGTGGTCGTGGTGATCTTTGCTCTCTCCCATGGCTCTGCTCTCTATCCTGTCTCTCTCTATATGTGGTTCGCTGTTCCCTATAAGGGGACTTGCGTTCTCTTCCTTGGCTGTATTCCCTGTGGAGTTTACGGGGTGACCGATAATGTCTCCTTTGGCTCTCTTCTCTCTCATAACGTCTTTCTCTATATTCCCGATTTGACCCATGATATTTATGGGGTGATCTACGATCCCTTTCCATGCTACGTTCTCTCTCATATCTGTTATCTCTACGTTCTAATGGTGATCTAGCTCTATAGTTGTACGTGGGTGGCTTGCCTCTATGGTAGTTCTCCTGATACTCATTTACTTTGGAGTAATATTTGTTTCTCTGCCAGTTTCCCTCACGGTCTCTATCTTGTTTGTTTGCCTCTTCTCTTTTATTGCTGACTACGTCCTTAGTACTAATAGTTTTTGTTTCTTTATTCTCTCTAGGGGTTTCTACATCCCCAGCTTCCCGCCCTCTTGGTGGTATGTGTCTATCCTCTGTATTGAATGATACATTCTTATGATTATCATATTTGGGGTAGGCTTTATGTTGGTCTATTTTGGTTGGATGGCTCAATGTGTTGGTTCTTGATGTTTTGTTGATCTCTTCTCTGCTTCTATACTCAGACATTTTCCTATCTCTTGGGGTGGTAGGTGGGACTAGTGTAACCCTTTGCCATTTGGGGTTGGACCCTACTAGGTAGTCTTCCTCATCTTGTTTTTGGACTCTATCAGATTTCTTTCTATAGCGTCTATTTCATCAGCTAGTTTTTGGTCTCTATTTAAGAAGGTGGGGTTATCTATGGATTATGGATATTTCCAATCTCTTCTGAATTAATGTAACTTCTCGATCAATTTCTATTAGGGTCTTTGTGTGATGTTTAATAATTAGTTTCATTAGACTGAATGAACAAGCATCCATGGTTTCTTCCCATTGGACATTATACTCTATGTCTGCTAATTCGAAGGAGGATTTTTTATCAAATCGTAGACCCCTAGGGATACGTTTGATGTCTAAGTATTTCTCTAAATAGACTTTATCCCAGACCTTTTTGGTCTCTTTCTTGAGGAGATTCTCAAGTTTGTCGAATTCATTATTTATTGTTTCTACATCTCCCATTTCCGCTGACTCTATTTCTCTCATTTTGTTCTCTATGTTATTACTTCTGAAAATTCTTTTAGTAAAAACGCTCTCTTTGACTTCGGCTATGTTTTCCATCTCTATAGTTTCTTCTTCCATAATTAATCTGGACTTTTTAGGGTGCTGCCACCAGGATGGGATTAGAAAGGCTCAGTGAATGTTTGGACTGGGGCGCTCCCTGGGATATTTGGCTAAAAAATGTTACAATGCCTGTACTGTATTAAAATATTAAAAAATTATTAAAAAATGTGAAAATTGTGTTGCGGTGTAAAAGAGTATAAAAATATATACTGGCCCTTTTGATGGTTTTTTTGGCTGCTGCTTGACCTTGAAGAAGGGAACCCCGTGTCCTTCTTAACGTGGCAAATGGAAGTATGAAGACGGTCAGCGCAAACCTCATGGACCTCACGAAGTTGATGGATCAGGATAAAATTGAATAAAAAATAGAATAAAGCACAATATTAATGCATATCATCCACACGTGAGGGGGGGGAAGGGGGGGTGTGGGTGGAGGATGAGGTGGGAGGGATGAGAGTGGAATTCCACTAAATACAATCAATGAAACATATACATATAGTTTCAATGACTCACACGGGCTTGTGTGAGACTTCGCCCTCTACGCAGACTGTAGTTTGGTAAATGCAGACTCCTAAGATGGAGTCACAGTAAACATAAAACTCACACGGCCTAATGTGAGTTCTTGCCCTCAGAGGGTGATGTCAGCCTGTATAGGTGATGTGGGATCGTCACAGGAAACAATCTCCCAATAGGTGTGGTGTGTGAGTGGCTCCTCTCCCCGTTGCCCAAAGACCAAAAATGTGTACAAAACCAGGGTTAGCAATTTAACAAGTCTTTATTGGTAACAGGTGTAATATGGACATAAACAAGCATGGCCGTTAAAAACACATAAACGTTATAAAACAAGGTAAACAAAATGAATAAACAGAAAGCACACTCACACTTAAAAGCAACTCTTGTTGCCCAGCATCAGCCGCGCGGCTTGATCCTGCAAGATCTCCTCCTCCGTTGCTGCTCTCACTGGCGTGTCCGGCAGTGGAACAGGAAGAGAGGATCTAACCGGATGTCCTGCGGTGGCTGGGTCCCTCTCTCAATGAGCTCCGGCAGGGAACAACGCGTTTCGCAGTAAGCTTCGTCAGGTTCCTGCCGGATGCTCATTGTATGCATGTTATATAGGCGCTGTGTATTAATTAATTAATTAAAACATTTGATTTCCCATAGACGTTGTCTTATTCAATTTAAATGCTGAAACGGAACCCATCTTCCCTAGCCTTTGGTACCAGGGACAATCGAGTGAGTTTAAACATTTCTAAAGGTTAATTCATTACAATAAATATCAAGACATTTAATATATAATACAAAATAAACATAAATGCGTTTTGAAACATTATGTGGTGAGTGTCATAATTGTTTAAAGCACACATAGCCTGAGCATATGATTCTATGAAGGAATAAACCTAAAAGCTGTAACATTTGTGCTATCAGTGAACTTTTCCTCATTTGTTATACAATGCTGCCCTCATGTGGCTGAGTTCGGAATAAACCTGAACGCTGTAACACTTATGCTATCAGTGAACTTTTCTCATTTGATATATAATGCTGCCCTCATGTGGCTAAGCTCGGAATCTACATGGATTTGTTCCCTAATGATGATACATGTTAGTAACAGCTAGCTGTGAGACTGTGAGCAGTAAATCAGTCCCTTTAAATAGTGATGTGGCTACCCAAGTTCATACACATAGATTGTAGTTAAAATTAAACATACATATTATTAATTAAAAATCTGGAAATTTAAATAAATTTAGATCGATTGATACAGATCATCTAAAAACATTGATAGATACAATTTTATACATCAATATAATTTATAATGGTAATCTTGTTGGTTAGTTGCCCCGCTGATATGAGTCAATTTGGTCTGAAAGAGCTGGTTCAAGGTGGATTCCCATTGAAACGTGAAATCCTATTAAAAATGATGGGGAAAAAAGTGGGATATGGGGAGGGAAACAGATCAATGTGTGTTTAAAGGAAGGCTGCAATATCGATCTCTACATTGAGGCCTGTGTGGGCCAAGCTTTTTCATTTATATATCCAAAACGTTTCTTTTCTTGATAAAGTTGTCAGTCTATCCCCACTCCTCCAATGTGGTGGGACTACTTCGATGCCCCTAAATTCCAGGCCAGATGGATCTCCTTGGTGGTGCAGTGCAAAGTGTTTGGATACACTATGTGTCATAAGTTTCCGTCTAATGTTACCTAGGTGCTCCAGTATGCGTACCCGTAGTGGTCGGCTGGTACGCCCTACATATTGGAGTCCACAGGGGCAATTGAGCAGATAGACTACGAATTCGGATTTACAGTTAATAAAATGCGCAATTTTGAACTCTTCCCCTGTTGCTTTGGAACTAAACTGAATTTTCTCTTTTGTTCCCTGTTTACAGGCTTTACAGGCGTTACATCTGTGAAAACCTTTCGCTTTCTGTAGCCAGTTTGAATCCTGGCCTGTTTTCTTACTTTCTGGCTGGAAAAGGCTAGGTGCTAGTCGCCTTTTAATATTGTCTGCCCTCTTATAAATCACCTTGGGTTTCTCTGGGAGGTGTTCTTTCAAGGTGGGGTCTCCCTGTAGGAGATGCCAGTGTTTATTCAGGATCTGTTGAATGCTACCAGCATCTTGACTGTATTGTGTTAGGAAAGCGATATTAAAATCCTCACTAGGTTTTGGTGGATTGGTTTTTAGAATGTCGCTACGTTTAAGCCTCCCTACTTCTCTAATCGCTGCATTCATTTTTTCATTATCGTAATTCTTTGCAATGAAGCGGTTCTTTAGAATATTAGATTGTTCCCTGTAGATGTGATCATCGCTACAGTTTCTCCTAATTCTACGAAACTGTCCTGGTGGTATATTTTTCAGCCACTTCTTGTGGTGGCAACTGGTATTAAGCAAGTAATTGTTACAGTCAACTGTTTTAAAGAAGGTTTTTGTCTTGAGTCTGTTATCTTCTATGCAAATTGTTAGATCTAAGAAGTCTACCGAATTATTTCCGATACATGTTATGAAAGCTAGGTTCCTCTCATTGTTATTAATATAATTCAGAAAATGATTTAGGGTCTCACTATTGCCTCTCCAAATAAAAAACACATCATCGATGTATCTCCGCCATAGTACCAAATCCGCACTGAATTCGTGTTCTGACCAGATGGTATCGGTCTCCCAACTGTCCATAAACAAGTTGGCATAACTCGGTGCGAATTTTGTACCCATGGCTGTTCCACACTTCTGTAGGAAATATGTACCATCGAAATTAAAAAGGTTATGTTTAAGAATGAAATTAATACTTTCTAAAATAAAGCGTCTTTGATCTACGTGTACGGCAGCATCATTTGTTAGCGTCCGTTCGATGGCCTTAATTCCATCATCATGTTTAATAGATGTGTACAATGAAGTCACATCGCAGGTGCACATTTTAAAGCCTTCTTGCCAGTCTACCTGTTCTAGTATATTTAAGATTTGTGTAGTGTCTCTAAGGTAGGATCGCATATTCGCAACGTATGGCTGCAGAAAAAGATCTATGTACTCCGACAGTCGAGATGTGAGTGAGCCTATCCCAGAAATAATGGGTCTACCTGGTGGTGCTTTAATGTCCTTATGGATTTTGGGTAGAAAATAGAATATAGGCATAACCGGAAATTTCACATTAAGATACTCGTATTCCTTATTATTCAGGACTCCTGTTGAGCTGCCCCTATCTAGCAGAGTGAGGAATTCTTCACAGAATTCTTTGTGGGGATTAGTCTTCAGACGTGCATAAGTGATGTCATCCGACAGTATCCTCTCTGCTTCCCCCTTGTAGTATTCCGTGTCCATAATGACTACCCCCCCCCCCTTTATCTGCTTGTTTGAATGTAATAGCCTTATCTTTCTCTAAATTTTGTAGAGCGATTTTTTCTTTCAGGGTTAGATTGTTTTTTGTTATCTTTGTAGAACCTGTGGTTAGTCTATCAAAGTCCTCCTGGATTTTCTGATGAAAGACTTCTAGGTTATGGCCTTTCGCCCAGCTTGGATAAAATTTGGACTTATTTTTCAGGTTTGAATGTTTGAAATCCTCCAACCCTATATTCATGTTGGCATCATTGTTTATTATCTCCCTAGTTTGTGCATCCTTTGATAAGAAAAATTTTTTAAGGGTTAACTGTCTAATATATTTGTGTGCATCTATATACAGATTGAAACTATTCGCCTTGGCGACTGGTGCGAAATTCAGCCCCTTTTTAATCAGGTTGCATTCATTTATATTTAGTTCTCTTTTGCTCAGATTAAATATATTACTCAAATCGCTGCTCTTTTTCTGTGTCCTTCTTCCTCCCCGCTTTCCTCGTGGGGCCTTTTTCTGAGTTTTGTATTTGGGGATTCTTTTTCTTTCTGGTCTTCCAACACTAGGAAGCGATTCTGAGTTGCTAGGGGTGGTGCTTTGAGTGATTGGGCCTGTTCTAAAAAATGCCCTGCGTGTGGTCGTGGTGATCTTTGCTCTCTCCCATGGCTCTGCTCTCTATCCTGTCTCTCTCTATATGTGGTTCGCTGTTCCCTATAAGGGGACTTGCGTTCTCTTCCTTGGCTGTATTCCCTGTGGAGTTTACGGGGTGACCGATAATGTCTCCTTTGGCTCTCTTCTCTCTCATAACGTCTTTCTCTATATTCCCGATTTGACCCATGATATTTATGGGGTGATCTACGATCCCTTTCCATGCTACGTTCTCTCTCATATCTGTTATCTCTACGTTCTAATGGTGATCTAGCTCTATAGTTGTACGTGGGTGGCTTGCCTCTATGGTAGTTCTCCTGATACTCATTTACTTTGGAGTAATATTTGTTTCTCTGCCAGTTTCCCTCACGGTCTCTATCTTGTTTGTTTGCCTCTTCTCTTTTATTGCTGACTACGTCCTTAGTACTAATAGTTTTTGTTTCTTTATTCTCTCTAGGGGTTTCTACATCCCCAGCTTCCCGCCCTCTTGGTGGTATGTGTCTATCCTCTGTATTGAATGATACATTCTTATGATTATCATATTTGGGGTAGGCTTTATGTTGGTCTATTTTGGTTGGATGGCTCAATGTGTTGGTTCTTGATGTTTTGTTGATCTCTTCTCTGCTTCTATACTCAGACATTTTCCTATCTCTTGGGGTGGTAGGTGGGACTAGTGTAACCCTTTGCCATTTGGGGTTGGACCCTACTAGGTAGTCTTCCTCATCTTGTTTTTGGACTCTATCAGATTTCTTTCTATAGCGTCTATTTCATCAGCTAGTTTTTGGTCTCTATTTAAGAAGGTGGGGTTATCTATGGATTATGGATATTTCCAATCTCTTCTGAATTAATGTAACTTCTCGATCAATTTCTATTAGGGTCTTTGTGTGATGTTTAATAATTAGTTTCATTAGACTGAATGAACAAGCATCCATGGTTTCTTCCCATTGGACATTATACTCTATGTCTGCTAATTCGAAGGAGGATTTTTTATCAAATCGTAGACCCCTAGGGATACGTTTGATGTCTAAGTATTTCTCTAAATAGACTTTATCCCAGACCTTTTTGGTCTCTTTCTTGAGGAGATTCTCAAGTTTGTCGAATTCATTATTTATTGTTTCTACATCTCCCATTTCCGCTGACTCTATTTCTCTCATTTTGTTCTCTATGTTATTACTTCTGAAAATTCTTTTAGTAAAAACGCTCTCTTTGACTTCGGCTATGTTTTCCATCTCTATAGTTTCTTCTTCCATAATTAATCTGGACTTTTTAGGGTGCTGCCACCAGGATGGGATTAGAAAGGCTCAGTGAATGTTTGGACTGGGGCGCTCCCTGGGATATTTGGCTAAAAAATGTTACAATGCCTGTACTGTATTAAAATATTAAAAAATTATTAAAAAATGTGAAAATTGTGTTGCGGTGTAAAAGAGTATAAAAATATATACTGGCCCTTTTGATGGTTTTTTTGGCTGCTGCTTGACCTTGAAGAAGGGAACCCCGTGTCCTTCTTAACGTGGCAAATGGAAGTATGAAGACGGTCAGCGCAAACCTCATGGACCTCACGAAGTTGATGGATCAGGATAAAATTGAATAAAAAATAGAATAAAGCACAATATTAATGCATATCATCCACACGTGAGGGGGGGGAAGGGGGGGTGTGGGTGGAGGATGAGGTGGGAGGGATGAGAGTGGAATTCCACTAAATACAATCAATGAAACATATACATATAGTTTCAATGACTCACACGGGCTTGTGTGAGACTTCGCCCTCTACGCAGACTGTAGTTTGGTAAATGCAGACTCCTAAGATGGAGTCACAGTAAACATAAAACTCACACGGCCTAATGTGAGTTCTTGCCCTCAGAGGGTGATGTCAGCCTGTATAGGTGATGTGGGATCGTCACAGGAAACAATCTCCCAATAGGTGTGGTGTGTGAGTGGCTCCTCTCCCCGTTGCCCAAAGACCAAAAATGTGTACAAAACCAGGGTTAGCAATTTAACAAGTCTTTATTGGTAACAGGTGTAATATGGACATAAACAAGCATGGCCGTTAAAAACACATAAACGTTATAAAACAAGGTAAACAAAATGAATAAACAGAAAGCACACTCACACTTAAAAGCAACTCTTGTTGCCCAGCATCAGCCGCGCGGCTTGATCCTGCAAGATCTCCTCCTCCGTTGCTGCTCTCACTGGCGTGTCCGGCAGTGGAACAGGAAGAGAGGATCTAACCGGATGTCCTGCGGTGGCTGGGTCCCTCTCTCAATGAGCTCCGGCAGGGAACAACGCGTTTCGCAGTAAGCTTCGTCAGGTTCCTGCCGGATGCTCATTGTATGCATGTTATATAGGCGCTGTGTATTAATTAATTAATTAAAACATTTGATTTCCCATAGACGTTGTCTTATTCAATTTAAATGCTGAAACGGAACCCATCTTCCCTAGCCTTTGGTACCAGGGACAATCGAGTGAGTTTAAACATTTCTAAAGGTTAATTCATTACAATAAATATCAAGACATTTAATATATAATACAAAATAAACATAAATGCGTTTTGAAACATTATGTGGTGAGTGTCATAATTGTTTAAAGCACACATAGCCTGAGCATATGATTCTATGAAGGAATAAACCTAAAAGCTGTAACATTTGTGCTATCAGTGAACTTTTCCTCATTTGTTATACAATGCTGCCCTCATGTGGCTGAGTTCGGAATAAACCTGAACGCTGTAACACTTATGCTATCAGTGAACTTTTCTCATTTGATATATAATGCTGCCCTCATGTGGCTAAGCTCGGAATCTACATGGATTTGTTCCCTAATGATGATACATGTTAGTAACAGCTAGCTGTGAGACTGTGAGCAGTAAATCAGTCCCTTTAAATAGTGATGTGGCTACCCAAGTTCATACACATAGATTGTAGTTAAAATTAAACATACATATTATTAATTAAAAATCTGGAAATTTAAATAAATTTAGATCGATTGATACAGATCATCTAAAAACATTGATAGATACAATTTTATACATCAATATAATTTATAATGGTAATCTTGTTGGTTAGTTGCCCCGCTGATATGAGTCAATTTGGTCTGAAAGAGCTGGTTCAAGGTGGATTCCCATTGAAACGTGAAATCCTATTAAAAATGATGGGGAAAAAAGTGGGATATGGGGAGGGAAACAGATCAATGTGTGTTTAAAGGAAGGCTGCAATATCGATCTCTACATTGAGGCCTGTGTGGGCCAAGCTTTTTCATTTATATATCCAAAACGTTTCTTTTCTTGATAAAGTTGTCAGTCTATCCCCACTCCTCCAATGTGGTGGGACTACTTCGATGCCCCTAAATTCCAGGCCAGATGGATCTCCTTGGTGGTGCAGTGCAAAGTGTTTGGATACACTATGTGTCATAAGTTTCCGTCTAATGTTACCTAGGTGCTCCAGTATGCGTACCCGTAGTGGTCGGCTGGTACGCCCTACATATTGGAGTCCACAGGGGCAATTGAGCAGATAGACTACGAATTCGGATTTACAGTTAATAAAATGCGCAATTTTGAACTCTTCCCCTGTTGCTTTGGAACTAAACTGAATTTTCTCTTTTGTTCCCTGTTTACAGGCTTTACAGGCGTTACATCTGTGAAAACCTTTCGCTTTCTGTAGCCAGTTTGAATCCTGGCCTGTTTTCTTACTTTCTGGCTGGAAAAGGCTAGGTGCTAGTCGCCTTTTAATATTGTCTGCCCTCTTATAAATCACCTTGGGTTTCTCTGGGAGGTGTTCTTTCAAGGTGGGGTCTCCCTGTAGGAGATGCCAGTGTTTATTCAGGATCTGTTGAATGCTACCAGCATCTTGACTGTATTGTGTTAGGAAAGCGATATTAAAATCCTCACTAGGTTTTGGTGGATTGGTTTTTAGAATGTCGCTACGTTTAAGCCTCCCTACTTCTCTAATCGCTGCATTCATTTTTTCATTATCGTAATTCTTTGCAATGAAGCGGTTCTTTAGAATATTAGATTGTTCCCTGTAGATGTGATCATCGCTACAGTTTCTCCTAATTCTACGAAACTGTCCTGGTGGTATATTTTTCAGCCACTTCTTGTGGTGGCAACTGGTATTAAGCAAGTAATTGTTACAGTCAACTGTTTTAAAGAAGGTTTTTGTCTTGAGTCTGTTATCTTCTATGCAAATTGTTAGATCTAAGAAGTCTACCGAATTATTTCCGATACATGTTATGAAAGCTAGGTTCCTCTCATTGTTATTAATATAATTCAGAAAATGATTTAGGGTCTCACTATTGCCTCTCCAAATAAAAAACACATCATCGATGTATCTCCGCCATAGTACCAAATCCGCACTGAATTCGTGTTCTGACCAGATGGTATCGGTCTCCCAACTGTCCATAAACAAGTTGGCATAACTCGGTGCGAATTTTGTACCCATGGCTGTTCCACACTTCTGTAGGAAATATGTACCATCGAAATTAAAAAGGTTATGTTTAAGAATGAAATTAATACTTTCTAAAATAAAGCGTCTTTGATCTACGTGTACGGCAGCATCATTTGTTAGCGTCCGTTCGATGGCCTTAATTCCATCATCATGTTTAATAGATGTGTACAATGAAGTCACATCGCAGGTGCACATTTTAAAGCCTTCTTGCCAGTCTACCTGTTCTAGTATATTTAAGATTTGTGTAGTGTCTCTAAGGTAGGATCGCATATTCGCAACGTATGGCTGCAGAAAAAGATCTATGTACTCCGACAGTCGAGATGTGAGTGAGCCTATCCCAGAAATAATGGGTCTACCTGGTGGTGCTTTAATGTCCTTATGGATTTTGGGTAGAAAATAGAATATAGGCATAACCGGAAATTTCACATTAAGATACTCGTATTCCTTATTATTCAGGACTCCTGTTGAGCTGCCCCTATCTAGCAGAGTGAGGAATTCTTCACAGAATTCTTTGTGGGGATTAGTCTTCAGACGTGCATAAGTGATGTCATCCGACAGTATCCTCTCTGCTTCCCCCTTGTAGTATTCCGTGTCCATAATGACTACCCCCCCCCCCTTTATCTGCTTGTTTGAATGTAATAGCCTTATCTTTCTCTAAATTTTGTAGAGCGATTTTTTCTTTCAGGGTTAGATTGTTTTTTGTTATCTTTGTAGAACCTGTGGTTAGTCTATCAAAGTCCTCCTGGATTTTCTGATGAAAGACTTCTAGGTTATGGCCTTTCGCCCAGCTTGGATAAAATTTGGACTTATTTTTCAGGTTTGAATGTTTGAAATCCTCCAACCCTATATTCATGTTGGCATCATTGTTTATTATCTCCCTAGTTTGTGCATCCTTTGATAAGAATTTTTTTTTAAGGGTTAACTGTCTAATATATTTGTGTGCATCTATATACAGATTGAAACTATTCGCCTTGGCGACTGGTGCGAAATTCAGCCCCTTTTTAATCAGGTTGCATTCATCTATATTTAGTTCTCTTTTGCTCAGATTAAATATATCACTCAAATCGCTGCTCTTTTTCTGTGTCCTTCTTCCTCCCCGCTTTCCTCGTGGGGCCTTTTTCTGAGTTTTGTATTTGGGGATTCTTTTTCTTTCTGGTCTTCCAACACTAGGAAGCGATTCTGAGTTGCTAGGGGTGGTGCTTTGAGTGATTGGGCCTGTTCTAAAAAATGCCCTGCGTGTGGTCGTGGTGATCTTTGCTCTCTCCCATGGCTCTGCTCTCTATCCTGTCTCTCTCTATATGTGGTTCGCTGTTCCCTATAAGGGGACTTGCGTTCTCTTCCTTGGCTGTATTCCCTGTGGAGTTTACGGGGTGACCGATAATGTCTCCTTTGGCTCTCTTCTCTCTCATAACGTCTTTCTCTATATTCCCGATTTGACCCATGATATTTATGGGGTGATCTACGATCCCTTTCCATGCTACGTTCTCTCTCATATCTGTTATCTCTACGTTCTAATGGTGATCTAGCTCTATAGTTGTACGTGGGTGGCTTGCCTCTATGGTAGTTCTCCTGATACTCATTTACTTTGGAGTAATATTTGTTTCTCTGCCAGTTTCCCTCACGGTCTCTATCTTGTTTGTTTGCCTCTTCTCTTTTATTGCTGACTACGTCCTTAGTACTAATAGTTTTTGTTTCTTTATTCTCTCTAGGGGTTTCTACATCCCCAGCTTCCCGCCCTCTTGGTGGTATGTGTCTATCCTCTGTATTGAATGATACATTCTTATGATTATCATATTTGGGGTAGGCTTTATGTTGGTCTATTTTGGTTGGATGGCTCAATGTGTTGGTTCTTGATGTTTTGTTGATCTCTTCTCTGCTTCTATACTCAGACATTTTCCTATCTCTTGGGGTGGTAGGTGGGACTAGTGTAACCCTTTGCCATTTGGGGTTGGACCCTACTAGGTAGTCTTCCTCATCTTGTTTTTGGACTCTATCAGATTTCTTTCTATAGCGTCTATTTCATCAGCTAGTTTTTGGTCTCTATTTAAGAAGGTGGGGTTATCTATGGATTATGGATATTTCCAATCTCTTCTGAATTAATGTAACTTCTCGATCAATTTCTATTAGGGTCTTTGTGTGATGTTTAATAATTAGTTTCATTAGACTGAATGAACAAGCATCCATGGTTTCTTCCCATTGGACATTATACTCTATGTCTGCTAATTCGAAGGAGGATTTTTTATCAAATCGTAGACCCCTAGGGATACGTTTGATGTCTAAGTATTTCTCTAAATAGACTTTATCCCAGACCTTTTTGGTCTCTTTCTTGAGGAGATTCTCAAGTTTGTCGAATTCATTATTTATTGTTTCTACATCTCCCATTTCCGCTGACTCTATTTCTCTCATTTTGTTCTCTATGTTATTACTTCTGAAAATTCTTTTAGTAAAAACGCTCTCTTTGACTTCGGCTATGTTTTCCATCTCTATAGTTTCTTCTTCCATAATTAATCTGGACTTTTTAGGGTGCTGCCACCAGGATGGGATTAGAAAGGCTCAGTGAATGTTTGGACTGGGGCGCTCCCTGGGATATTTGGCTAAAAAATGTTACAATGCCTGTACTGTATTAAAATATTAAAAAATTATTAAAAAATGTGAAAATTGTGTTGCGGTGTAAAAGAGTATAAAAATATATACTGGCCCTTTTGATGGTTTTTTTGGCTGCTGCTTGACCTTGAAGAAGGGAACCCCGTGTCCTTCTTAACGTGGCAAATGGAAGTATGAAGACGGTCAGCGCAAACCTCATGGACCTCACGAAGTTGATGGATCAGGATAAAATTGAATAAAAAATAGAATAAAGCACAATATTAATGCATATCATCCACACGTGAGGGGGGGGGGAGGGGGGGTGTGGGTGGAGGATGAGGTGGGAGGGATGAGAGTGGAATTCCACTAAATACAATCAATGAAACATATACATATAGTTTCAATGACTCACACGGGCTTGTGTGAGACTTCGCCCTCTACGCAGACTGTAGTTTGGTAAATGCAGACTCCTAAGATGGAGTCACAGTAAACATAAAACTCACACGGCCTAATGTGAGTTCTTGCCCTCAGAGGGTGATGTCAGCCTGTATAGGTGATGTGGGATCGTCACAGGAAACAATCTCCCAATAGGTGTGGTGTGTGAGTGGCTCCTCTCCCCGTTGCCCAAAGACCAAAAATGTGTACAAAACCAGGGTTAGCAATTTAACAAGTCTTTATTGGTAACAGGTGTAATATGGACATAAACAAGCATGGCCGTTAAAAACACATAAACGTTATAAAACAAGGTAAACAAAATGAATAAACAGAAAGCACACTCACACTTAAAAGCAACTCTTGTTGCCCAGCATCAGCCGCGCGGCTTGATCCTGCAAGATCTCCTCCTCCGTTGCTGCTCTCACTGGCGTGTCCGGCAGTGGAACAGGAAGAGAGGATCTAACCGGATGTCCTGCGGTGGCTGGGTCCCTCTCTCAATGAGCTCCGGCAGGGAACAACGCGTTTCGCAGTAAGCTTCGTCAGGTTCCTGCCGGATGCTCATTGTATGCATGTTATATAGGCGCTGTGTATTAATTAATTAATTAAAACATTTGATTTCCCATAGACGTTGTCTTATTCAATTTAAATGCTGAAACGGAACCCATCTTCCCTAGCCTTTGGTACCAGGGACAATCGAGTGAGTTTAAACATTTCTAAAGGTTAATTCATTACAATAAATATCAAGACATTTAATATATAATACAAAATAAACATAAATGCGTTTTGAAACATTATATGGTGAGTGTCATAATTGTTTAAAGCACACATAGCCTGAGCACATGATTCTATGAAGGAATAAACCTAAAAGCTGTAACATTTGTGCTATCAGTGAACTTTTCCTCATTTGTTATACAATGCTGCCCTCATGTGGCTGAGTTCGGAATAAACCTGAACGCTGTAACACTTATGCTATCAGTGAACTTTTCTCATTTGATATATAATGCTGCCCTCATGTGGCTAAGCTCGGAATCTACATGGATTTGTTCCCTAATGATGATACATGTTAGTAACAGCTAGCTGTGAGACTGTGAGCAGTAAATCAGTCCCTTTAAATAGTGATGTGGCTACCCAAGTTCATACACATAGATTGTAGTTAAAATTAAACATACATATTATTAATTAAAAATCTGGAAATTTAAATAAATTTAGATCGATTGATACAGATCATCTAAAAACATTGATAGATACAATTTTATACATCAATATAATTTATAATGGTAATCTTGTTGGTTAGTTGCCCCGCTGATATGAGTCAATTTGGTCTGAAAGAGCTGGTTCAAGGTGGATTCCCATTGAAACGTGAAATCCTATTAAAAATGATGGGGAAAAAAGTGGGATATGGGGAGGGAAACAGATCAATGTGTGTTTAAAGGAAGGCTGCAATATCGATCTCTACATTGAGGCCTGTGTGGGCCAAGCTTTTTAATTTAT
The DNA here is from genome assembly GCF_040206685.1 of Ascaphus truei. Classification (NCBI taxonomy): domain Eukaryota; kingdom Metazoa; phylum Chordata; class Amphibia; order Anura; family Ascaphidae; genus Ascaphus; species Ascaphus truei. The sequence goes on along the minus strand of NC_134501.1, from coordinate 27,922,844 downwards.
ATATCCAAAACGTTTCTTTTCTTGATAAAGTTGTCAGTCTATCCCCACTCCTCCAATGTGGTGGGACTACTTCGATGCCCCTAAATTCCAGGCCAGATGGATCTCCTTGGTGGTGCAGTGCAAAGTGTTTGGATACACTATGTGTCATAAGTTTCCGTCTAATGTTACCTAGGTGCTCCAGTATGCGTACCCGTAGTGGTCGGCTGGTACGCCCTACATATTGGAGTCCACAGGGGCAATTGAGCAGATAGACTACGAATTCGGATTTACAGTTAATAAAATGCGCAATTTTGAACTCTTCCCCTGTTGCTTTGGAACTAAACTGAATTTTCTCTTTTGTTCCCTGTTTACAGGCTTTACAGGCGTTACATCTGTGAAAACCTTTCGCTTTCTGTAGCCAGTTTGAATCCTGGCCTGTTTTCTTACTTTCTGGCTGGAAAAGGCTAGGTGCTAGTCGCCTTTTAATATTGTCTGCCCTCTTATAAATCACCTTGGGTTTCTCTGGGAGGTGTTCTTTCAAGGTGGGGTCTCCCTGTAGGAGATGCCAGTGTTTATTCAGGATCTGTTGAATGCTACCAGCATCTTGACTGTATTGTGTTAGGAAAGCGATATTAAAATCCTCACTAGGTTTTGGTGGATTGGTTTTTAGAATGTCGCTACGTTTAAGCCTCCCTACTTCTCTAATCGCTGCATTCATTTTTTCATTATCGTAATTCTTTGCAATGAAGCGGTTCTTTAGAATATTAGATTGTTCCCTGTAGATGTGATCATCGCTACAGTTTCTCCTAATTCTACGAAACTGTCCTGGTGGTATATTTTTCAGCCACTTCTTGTGGTGGCAACTGGTATTAAGCAAGTAATTGTTACAGTCAACTGTTTTAAAGAAAGTTTTTGTCTTGAGTCTGTTATCTTCTATGCAAATTGTTAGATCTAAGAAGTCTACCGAATTATTTCCGATACATGTTATGAAAGCTAGGTTCCTCTCATTGTTATTAATATAATTCAGAAAATGATTTAGGGTCTCACTATTGCCTCTCCAAATAAAAAACACATCATCGATGTATCTCCGCCATAGTACCAAATCCGCACTGAATTCGTGTTCTGACCAGATGGTATCGGTCTCCCAACTGTCCATAAACAAGTTGGCATAACTCGGTGCGAATTTTGTACCCATGGCTGTTCCACACTTCTGTAGGAAATATGTACCATCGAAATTAAAAAGGTTATGTTTAAGAATGAAATTAATACTTTCTAAAATAAAGCGTCTTTGATCTACGTGTACGGCAGCATCATTTGTTAGCGTCCGTTCGATGGCCTTAATTCCATCATCATGTTTAATAGATGTGTACAATGAAGTCACATCGCAGGTGCACATTTTAAAGCCTTCTTGCCAGTCTACCTGTTCTAGTATATTTAAGATTTGTGTAGTGTCTCTAAGGTAGGATCGCATATTCGCAACGTATGGCTGCAGAAAAAGATCTATGTACTCCGACAGTCGAGATGTGAGTGAGCCTATCCCAGAAATAATGGGTCTACCTGGTGGTGCTTTAATGTCCTTATGGATTTTGGGTAGAAAATAGAATATAGGCATAACCGGAAATTTCACATTAAGATACTCGTATTCCTTATTATTCAGGACTCCTGTTGAGCTGCCCCTATCTAGCAGAGTGAGGAATTCTTCACAGAATTCTTTGTGGGGATTAGTCTTCAGACGTGCATAAGTGATGTCATCCGACAGTATCCTCTCTGCTTCCCCCTTGTAGTATTCCGTGTCCATAATGACTACCCCCCCCCCCCCCTTTATCTGCTTGTTTGAATGTAATAGCCTTATCTTTCTCTAAATTTTGTAGAGCGATTTTTTCTTTCAGGGTTAGATTGTTTTTTGTTATCTTTGTAGAACCTGTGGTTAGTCTATCAAAGTCCTCCTGGATTTTCTGATGAAAGACTTCTAGGTTATGGCCTTTCGCCCAGCTTGGATAAAATTTGGACTTATTTTTCAGGTTTGAATGTTTGAAATCCTCCAACCCTATATTCATGTTGGCATCATTGTTTATTATCTCCCTAGTTTGTGCATCCTTTGATAAGAAAAATTTTTTAAGGGTTAACTGTCTAATATATTTGTGTGCATCTATATACAGATTGAAACTATTCGCCTTGGCGACTGGTGCGAAATTCAGCCCCTTTTTAATCAGGTTGCATTCATTTATATTTAGTTCTCTTTTGCTCAGATTAAATATATTACTCAAATCGCTGCTCTTTTTCTGTGTCCTTCTTCCTCCCCGCTTTCCTCGTGGGGCCTTTTTCTGAGTTTTGTATTTGGGGATTCTTTTTCTTTCTGGTCTTCCAACACTAGGAAGCGATTCTGAGTTGCTAGGGGTGGTGCTTTGAGTGATTGGGCCTGTTCTAAAAAATGCCCTGCGTGTGGTCGTGGTGATCTTTGCTCTCTCCCATGGCTCTGCTCTCTATCCTGTCTCTCTCTATATGTGGTTCGCTGTTCCCTATAAGGGGACTTGCGTTCTCTTCCTTGGCTGTATTCCCTGTGGAGTTTACGGGGTGACCGATAATGTCTCCTTTGGCTCTCTTCTCTCTCATAACGTCTTTCTCTATATTCCCGATTTGACCCATGATATTTATGGGGTGATCTACGATCCCTTTCCATGCTACGTTCTCTCTCATATCTGTTATCTCTACGTTCTAATGGTGATCTAGCTCTATAGTTGTACGTGGGTGGCTTGCCTCTATGGTAGTTCTCCTGATACTCATTTACTTTGGAGTAATATTTGTTTCTCTGCCAGTTTCCCTCACGGTCTCTATCTTGTTTGTTTGCCTCTTCTCTTTTATTGCTGACTACGTCCTTAGTACTAATAGTTTTTGTTTCTTTATTCTCTCTAGGGGTTTCTACATCCCCAGCTTCCCGCCCTCTTGGTGGTATGTGTCTATCCTCTGTATTGAATGATACATTCTTATGATTATCATATTTGGGGTAGGCTTTATGTTGGTCTATTTTGGTTGGATGGCTCAATGTGTTGGTTCTTGATGTTTTGTTGATCTCTTCTCTGCTTCTATACTCAGACATTTTCCTATCTCTTGGGGTGGTAGGTGGGACTAGTGTAACCCTTTGCCATTTGGGGTTGGACCCTACTAGGTAGTCTTCCTCATCTTGTTTTTGGACTCTATCAGATTTCTTTCTATAGCGTCTATTTCATCAGCTAGTTTTTGGTCTCTATTTAAGAAGGTGGGGTTATCTATGGATTATGGATATTTCCAATCTCTTCTGAATTAATGTAACTTCTCGATCAATTTCTATTAGGGTCTTTGTGTGATGTTTAATAATTAGTTTCATTAGACTGAATGAACAAGCATCCATGGTTTCTTCCCATTGGACATTATACTCTATGTCTGCTAATTCGAAGGAGGATTTTTTATCAAATCGTAGACCCCTAGGGATACGTTTGATGTCTAAGTATTTCTCTAAATAGACTTTATCCCAGACCTTTTTGGTCTCTTTCTTGAGGAGATTCTCAAGTTTGTCGAATTCATTATTTATTGTTTCTACATCTCCCATTTCCGCTGACTCTATTTCTCTCATTTTGTTCTCTATGTTATTACTTCTGAAAATTCTTTTAGTAAAAACGCTCTCTTTGACTTCGGCTATGTTTTCCATCTCTATAGTTTCTTCTTCCATAATTAATCTGGACTTTTTAGGGTGCTGCCACCAGGATGGGATTAGAAAGGCTCAGTGAATGTTTGGACTGGGGCGCTCCCTGGGATATTTGGCTAAAAAATGTTACAATGCCTGTACTGTATTAAAATATTAAAAAATTATTAAAAAATGTGAAAATTGTGTTGCGGTGTAAAAGAGTATAAAAATATATACTGGCCCTTTTGATGGTTTTTTTGGCTGCTGCTTGACCTTGAAGAAGGGAACCCCGTGTCCTTCTTAACGTGGCAAATGGAAGTATGAAGACGGTCAGCGCAAACCTCATGGACCTCACGAAGTTGATGGATCAGGATAAAATTGAATAAAAAATAGAATAAAGCACAATATTAATGCATATCATCCACACGTGAGGGGGGGGAAGGGGGGGTGTGGGTGGAGGATGAGGTGGGAGGGATGAGAGTGGAATTCCACTAAATACAATCAATGAAACATATACATATAGTTTCAATGACTCACACGGGCTTGTGTGAGACTTCGCCCTCTACGCAGACTGTAGTTTGGTAAATGCAGACTCCTAAGATGGAGTCACAGTAAACATAAAACTCACACGGCCTAATGTGAGTTCTTGCCCTCAGAGGGTGATGTCAGCCTGTATAGGTGATGTGGGATCGTCACAGGAAACAATCTCCCAATAGGTGTGGTGTGTGAGTGGCTCCTCTCCCCGTTGCCCAAAGACCAAAAATGTGTACAAAACCAGGGTTAGCAATTTAACAAGTCTTTATTGGTAACAGGTGTAATATGGACATAAACAAGCATGGCCGTTAAAAACACATAAACGTTATAAAACAAGGTAAACAAAATGAATAAACAGAAAGCACACTCACACTTAAAAGCAACTCTTGTTGCCCAGCATCAGCCGCGCGGCTTGATCCTGCAAGATCTCCTCCTCCGTTGCTGCTCTCACTGGCGTGTCCGGCAGTGGAACAGGAAGAGAGGATCTAACCGGATGTCCTGCGGTGGCTGGGTCCCTCTCTCAATGAGCTCCGGCAGGGAACAACGCGTTTCGCAGTAAGCTTCGTCAGGTTCCTGCCGGATGCTCATTGTATGCATGTTATATAGGCGCTGTGTATTAATTAATTAATTAAAACATTTGATTTCCCATAGACGTTGTCTTATTCAATTTAAATGCTGAAACGGAACCCATCTTCCCTAGCCTTTGGTACCAGGGACAATCGAGTGAGTTTAAACATTTCTAAAGGTTAATTCATTACAATAAATATCAAGACATTTAATATATAATACAAAATAAACATAAATGCGTTTTGAAACATTATGTGGTGAGTGTCATAATTGTTTAAAGCACACATAGCCTGAGCATATGATTCTATGAAGGAATAAACCTAAAAGCTGTAACATTTGTGCTATCAGTGAACTTTTCCTCATTTGTTATACAATGCTGCCCTCATGTGGCTGAGTTCGGAATAAACCTGAACGCTGTAACACTTATGCTATCAGTGAACTTTTCTCATTTGATATATAATGCTGCCCTCATGTGGCTAAGCTCGGAATCTACATGGATTTGTTCCCTAATGATGATACATGTTAGTAACAGCTAGCTGTGAGACTGTGAGCAGTAAATCAGTCCCTTTAAATAGTGATGTGGCTACCCAAGTTCATACACATAGATTGTAGTTAAAATTAAACATACATATTATTAATTAAAAATCTGGAAATTTAAATAAATTTAGATCGATTGATACAGATCATCTAAAAACATTGATAGATACAATTTTATACATCAATATAATTTATAATGGTAATCTTGTTGGTTAGTTGCCCCGCTGATATGAGTCAATTTGGTCTGAAAGAGCTGGTTCAAGGTGGATTCCCATTGAAACGTGAAATCCTATTAAAAATGATGGGGAAAAAAGTGGGATATGGGGAGGGAAACAGATCAATGTGTGTTTAAAGGAAGGCTGCAATATCGATCTCTACATTGAGGCCTGTGTGGGCCAAGCTTTTTCATTTATATATCCAAAACGTTTCTTTTCTTGATAAAGTTGTCAGTCTATCCCCACTCCTCCAATGTGGTGGGACTACTTCGATGCCCCTAAATTCCAGGCCAGATGGATCTCCTTGGTGGTGCAGTGCAAAGTGTTTGGATACACTATGTGTCATAAGTTTCCGTCTAATGTTACCTAGGTGCTCCAGTATGCGTACCCGTAGTGGTCGGCTGGTACGCCCTACATATTGGAGTCCACAGGGGCAATTGAGCAGATAGACTACGAATTCGGATTTACAGTTAATAAAATGCGCAATTTTGAACTCTTCCCCTGTTGCTTTGGAACTAAACTGAATTTTCTCTTTTGTTCCCTGTTTACAGGCTTTACAGGCGTTACATCTGTGAAAACCTTTCGCTTTCTGTAGCCAGTTTGAATCCTGGCCTGTTTTCTTACTTTCTGGCTGGAAAAGGCTAGGTGCTAGTCGCCTTTTAATATTGTCTGCCCTCTTATAAATCACCTTGGGTTTCTCTGGGAGGTGTTCTTTCAAGGTGGGGTCTCCCTGTAGGAGATGCCAGTGTTTATTCAGGATCTGTTGAATGCTACCAGCATCTTGACTGTATTGTGTTAGGAAAGCGATATTAAAATCCTCACTAGGTTTTGGTGGATTGGTTTTTAGAATGTCGCTACGTTTAAGCCTCCCTACTTCTCTAATCGCTGCATTCATTTTTTCATTATCGTAATTCTTTGCAATGAAGCGGTTCTTTAGAATATTAGATTGTTCCCTGTAGATGTGATCATCGCTACAGTTTCTCCTAATTCTACGAAACTGTCCTGGTGGTATATTTTTCAGCCACTTCTTGTGGTGGCAACTGGTATTAAGCAAGTAATTGTTACAGTCAACTGTTTTAAAGAAGGTTTTTGTCTTGAGTCTGTTATCTTCTATGCAAATTGTTAGATCTAAGAAGTCTACCGAATTATTTCCGATACATGTTATGAAAGCTAGGTTCCTCTCATTGTTATTAATATAATTCAGAAAATGATTTAGGGTCTCACTATTGCCTCTCCAAATAAAAAACACATCATCGATGTATCTCCGCCATAGTACCAAATCCGCACTGAATTCGTGTTCTGACCAGATGGTATCGGTCTCCCAACTGTCCATAAACAAGTTGGCATAACTCGGTGCGAATTTTGTACCCATGGCTGTTCCACACTTCTGTAGGAAATATGTACCATCGAAATTAAAAAGGTTATGTTTAAGAATGAAATTAATACTTTCTAAAATAAAGCGTCTTTGATCTACGTGTACGGCAGCATCATTTGTTAGCGTCCGTTCGATGGCCTTAATTCCATCATCATGTTTAATAGATGTGTACAATGAAGTCACATCGCAGGTGCACATTTTAAAGCCTTCTTGCCAGTCTACCTGTTCTAGTATATTTAAGATTTGTGTAGTGTCTCTAAGGTAGGATCGCATATTCGCAACGTATGGCTGCAGAAAAAGATCTATGTACTCCGACAGTCGAGATGTGAGTGAGCCTATCCCAGAAATAATGGGTCTACCTGGTGGTGCTTTAATGTCCTTATGGATTTTGGGTAGAAAATAGAATATAGGCATAACCGGAAATTTCACATTAAGATACTCGTATTCCTTATTATTCAGGACTCCTGTTGAGCTGCCCCTATCTAGCAGAGTGAGGAATTCTTCACAGAATTCTTTGTGGGGATTAGTCTTCAGACGTGCATAAGTGATGTCATCCGACAGTATCCTCTCTGCTTCCCCCTTGTAGTATTCCGTGTCCATAATGACTACCCCCCCCCCCTTTATCTGCTTGTTTGAATGTAATAGCCTTATCTTTCTCTAAATTTTGTAGAGCGATTTTTTCTTTCAGGGTTAGATTGTTTTTTGTTATCTTTGTAGAACCTGTGGTTAGTCTATCAAAGTCCTCCTGGATTTTCTGATGAAAGACTTCTAGGTTATGGCCTTTCGCCCAGCTTGGATAAAATTTGGACTTATTTTTCAGGTTTGAATGTTTGAAATCCTCCAACCCTATATTCATGTTGGCATCATTGTTTATTATCTCCCTAGTTTGTGCATCCTTTGATAAGAAAAATTTTTTAAGGGTTAACTGTCTAATATATTTGTGTGCATCTATATACAGATTGAAACTATTCGCCTTGGCGACTGGTGCGAAATTCAGCCCCTTTTTAATCAGGTTGCATTCATTTATATTTAGTTCTCTTTTGCTCAGATTAAATATATTACTCAAATCGCTGCTCTTTTTCTGTGTCCTTCTTCCTCCCCGCTTTCCTCGTGGGGCCTTTTTCTGAGTTTTGTATTTGGGGATTCTTTTTCTTTCTGGTCTTCCAACACTAGGAAGCGATTCTGAGTTGCTAGGGGTGGTGCTTTGAGTGATTGGGCCTGTTCTAAAAAATGCCCTGCGTGTGGTCGTGGTGATCTTTGCTCTCTCCCATGGCTCTGCTCTCTATCCTGTCTCTCTCTATATGTGGTTCGCTGTTCCCTATAAGGGGACTTGCGTTCTCTTCCTTGGCTGTATTCCCTGTGGAGTTTACGGGGTGACCGATAATGTCTCCTTTGGCTCTCTTCTCTCTCATAACGTCTTTCTCTATATTCCCGATTTGACCCATGATATTTATGGGGTGATCTACGATCCCTTTCCATGCTACGTTCTCTCTCATATCTGTTATCTCTACGTTCTAATGGTGATCTAGCTCTATAGTTGTACGTGGGTGGCTTGCCTCTATGGTAGTTCTCCTGATACTCATTTACTTTGGAGTAATATTTGTTTCTCTGCCAGTTTCCCTCACGGTCTCTATCTTGTTTGTTTGCCTCTTCTCTTTTATTGCTGACTACGTCCTTAGTACTAATAGTTTTTGTTTCTTTATTCTCTCTAGGGGTTTCTACATCCCCAGCTTCCCGCCCTCTTGGTGGTATGTGTCTATCCTCTGTATTGAATGATACATTCTTATGATTATCATATTTGGGGTAGGCTTTATGTTGGTCTATTTTGGTTGGATGGCTCAATGTGTTGGTTCTTGATGTTTTGTTGATCTCTTCTCTGCTTCTATACTCAGACATTTTCCTATCTCTTGGGGTGGTAGGTGGGACTAGTGTAACCCTTTGCCATTTGGGGTTGGACCCTACTAGGTAGTCTTCCTCATCTTGTTTTTGGACTCTATCAGATTTCTTTCTATAGCGTCTATTTCATCAGCTAGTTTTTGGTCTCTATTTAAGAAGGTGGGGTTATCTATGGATTATGGATATTTCCAATCTCTTCTGAATTAATGTAACTTCTCGATCAATTTCTATTAGGGTCTTTGTGTGATGTTTAATAATTAGTTTCATTAGACTGAATGAACAAGCATCCATGGTTTCTTCCCATTGGACATTATACTCTATGTCTGCTAATTCGAAGGAGGATTTTTTATCAAATCGTAGACCCCTAGGGATACGTTTGATGTCTAAGTATTTCTCTAAATAGACTTTATCCCAGACCTTTTTGGTCTCTTTCTTGAGGAGATTCTCAAGTTTGTCGAATTCATTATTTATTGTTTCTACATCTCCCATTTCCGCTGACTCTATTTCTCTCATTTTGTTCTCTATGTTATTACTTCTGAAAATTCTTTTAGTAAAAACGCTCTCTTTGACTTCGGCTATGTTTTCCATCTCTATAGTTTCTTCTTCCATAATTAATCTGGACTTTTTAGGGTGCTGCCACCAGGATGGGATTAGAAAGGCTCAGTGAATGTTTGGACTGGGGCGCTCCCTGGGATATTTGGCTAAAAAATGTTACAATGCCTGTACTGTATTAAAATATTAAAAAATTATTAAAAAATGTGAAAATTGTGTTGCGGTGTAAAAGAGTATAAAAATATATACTGGCCCTTTTGATGGTTTTTTTGGCTGCTGCTTGACCTTGAAGAAGGGAACCCCGTGTCCTTCTTAACGTGGCAAATGGAAGTATGAAGACGGTCAGCGCAAACCTCATGGACCTCACGAAGTTGATGGATCAGGATAAAATTGAATAAAAAATAGAATAAAGCACAATATTAATGCATATCATCCACACGTGAGGGGGGGGAAGGGGGGGTGTGGGTGGAGGATGAGGTGGGAGGGATGAGAGTGGAATTCCACTAAATACAATCAATGAAACATATACATATAGTTTCAATGACTCACACGGGCTTGTGTGAGACTTCGCCCTCTACGCAGACTGTAGTTTGGTAAATGCAGACTCCTAAGATGGAGTCACAGTAAACATAAAACTCACACGGCCTAATGTGAGTTCTTGCCCTCAGAGGGTGATGTCAGCCTGTATAGGTGATGTGGGATCGTCACAGGAAACAATCTCCCAATAGGTGTGGTGTGTGAGTGGCTCCTCTCCCCGTTGCCCAAAGACCAAAAATGTGTACAAAACCAGGGTTAGCAATTTAACAAGTCTTTATTGGTAACAGGTGTAATATGGACATAAACAAGCATGGCCGTTAAAAACACATAAACGTTATAAAACAAGGTAAACAAAATGAATAAACAGAAAGCACACTCACACTTAAAAGCAACTCTTGTTGCCCAGCATCAGCCGCGCGGCTTGATCCTGCAAGATCTCCTCCTCCGTTGCTGCTCTCACTGGCGTGTCCGGCAGTGGAACAGGAAGAGAGGATCTAACCGGATGTCCTGCGGTGGCTGGGTCCCTCTCTCAATGAGCTCCGGCAGGGAACAACGCGTTTCGCAGTAAGCTTCGTCAGGTTCCTGCCGGATGCTCATTGTATGCATGTTATATAGGCGCTGTGTATTAATTAATTAATTAAAACATTTGATTTCCCATAGACGTTGTCTTATTCAATTTAAATGCTGAAACGGAACCCATCTTCCCTAGCCTTTGGTACCAGGGACAATCGAGTGAGTTTAAACATTTCTAAAGGTTAATTCATTACAATAAATATCAAGACATTTAATATATAATACAAAATAAACATAAATGCGTTTTGAAACATTATGTGGTGAGTGTCATAATTGTTTAAAGCACACATAGCCTGAGCATATGATTCTATGAAGGAATAAACCTAAAAGCTGTAACATTTGTGCTATCAGTGAACTTTTCCTCATTTGTTATACAATGCTGCCCTCATGTGGCTGAGTTCGGAATAAACCTGAACGCTGTAACACTTATGCTATCAGTGAACTTTTCTCATTTGATATATAATGCTGCCCTCATGTGGCTAAGCTCGGAATCTACATGGATTTGTTCCCTAATGATGATACATGTTAGTAACAGCTAGCTGTGAGACTGTGAGCAGTAAATCAGTCCCTTTAAATAGTGATGTGGCTACCCAAGTTCATACACATAGATTGTAGTTAAAATTAAACATACATATTATTAATTAAAAATCTGGAAATTTAAATAAATTTAGATCGATTGATACAGATCATCTAAAAACATTGATAGATACAATTTTATACATCAATATAATTTATAATGGTAATCTTGTTGGTTAGTTGCCCCGCTGATATGAGTCAATTTGGTCTGAAAGAGCTGGTTCAAGGTGGATTCCCATTGAAACGTGAAATCCTATTAAAAATGATGGGGAAAAAAGTGGGATATGGGGAGGGAAACAGATCAATGTGTGTTTAAAGGAAGGCTGCAATATCGATCTCTACATTGAGGCCTGTGTGGGCCAAGCTTTTTCATTTATATATCCAAAACGTTTCTTTTCTTGATAAAGTTGTCAGTCTATCCCCACTCCTCCAATGTGGTGGGACTACTTCGATGCCCCTAAATTCCAGGCCAGATGGATCTCCTTGGTGGTGCAGTGCAAAGTGTTTGGATACACTATGTGTCATAAGTTTCCGTCTAATGTTACCTAGGTGCTCCAGTATGCGTACCCGTAGTGGTCGGCTGGTACGCCCTACATATTGGAGTCCACAGGGGCAATTGAGCAGATAGACTACGAATTCGGATTTACAGTTAATAAAATGCGCAATTTTGAACTCTTCCCCTGTTGCTTTGGAACTAAACTGAATTTTCTCTTTTGTTCCCTGTTTACAGGCTTTACAGGCGTTACATCTGTGAAAACCTTTCGCTTTCTGTAGCCAGTTTGAATCCTGGCCTGTTTTCTTACTTTCTGGCTGGAAAAGGCTAGGTGCTAGTCGCCTTTTAATATTGTCTGCCCTCTTATAAATCACCTTGGGTTTCTCTGGGAGGTGTTCTTTCAAGGTGGGGTCTCCCTGTAGGAGATGCCAGTGTTTATTCAGGATCTGTTGAATGCTACCAGCATCTTGACTGTATTGTGTTAGGAAAGCGATATTAAAATCCTCACTAGGTTTTGGTGGATTGGTTTTTAGAATGTCGCTACGTTTAAGCCTCCCTACTTCTCTAATCGCTGCATTCATTTTTTCATTATCGTAATTCTTTGCAATGAAGCGGTTCTTTAGAATATTAGATTGTTCCCTGTAGATGTGATCATCGCTACAGTTTCTCCTAATTCTACGAAACTGTCCTGGTGGTATATTTTTCAGCCACTTCTTGTGGTGGCAACTGGTATTAAGCAAGTAATTGTTACAGTCAACTGTTTTAAAGAAGGTTTTTGTCTTGAGTCTGTTATCTTCTATGCAAATTGTTAGATCTAAGAAGTCTACCGAATTATTTCCGATACATGTTATGAAAGCTAGGTTCCTCTCATTGTTATTAATATAATTCAGAAAATGATTTAGGGTCTCACTATTGCCTCTCCAAATAAAAAACACATCATCGATGTATCTCCGCCATAGTACCAAATCCGCACTGAATTCGTGTTCTGACCAGATGGTATCGGTCTCCCAACTGTCCATAAACAAGTTGGCATAACTCGGTGCGAATTTTGTACCCATGGCTGTTCCACACTTCTGTAGGAAATATGTACCATCGAAATTAAAAAGGTTATGTTTAAGAATGAAATTAATACTTTCTAAAATAAAGCGTCTTTGATCTACGTGTACGGCAGCATCATTTGTTAGCGTCCGTTCGATGGCCTTAATTCCATCATCATGTTTAATAGATGTGTACAATGAAGTCACATCGCAGGTGCACATTTTAAAGCCTTCTTGCCAGTCTACCTGTTCTAGTATATTTAAGATTTGTGTAGTGTCTCTAAGGTAGGATCGCATATTCGCAACGTATGGCTGCAGAAAAAGATCTATGTACTCCGACAGTCGAGATGTGAGTGAGCCTATCCCAGAAATAATGGGTCTACCTGGTGGTGCTTTAATGTCCTTATGGATTTTGGGTAGAAAATAGAATATAGGCATAACCGGAAATTTCACATTAAGATACTCGTATTCCTTATTATTCAGGACTCCTGTTGAGCTGCCCCTATCTAGCAGAGTGAGGAATTCTTCACAGAATTCTTTGTGGGGATTAGTCTTCAGACGTGCATAAGTGATGTCATCCGACAGTATCCTCTCTGCTTCCCCCTTGTAGTATTCCGTGTCCATAATGACTACCCCCCCCCCCTTTATCTGCTTGTTTGAATGTAATAGCCTTATCTTTCTCTAAATTTTGTAGAGCGATTTTTTCTTTCAGGGTTAGATTGTTTTTTGTTATCTTTGTAGAACCTGTGGTTAGTCTATCAAAGTCCTCCTGGATTTTCTGATGAAAGACTTCTAGGTTATGGCCTTTCGCCCAGCTTGGATAAAATTTGGACTTATTTTTCAGGTTTGAATGTTTGAAATCCTCCAACCCTATATTCATGTTGGCATCATTGTTTATTATCTCCCTAGTTTGTGCATCCTTTGATAAGAATTTTTTTTTAAGGGTTAACTGTCTAATATATTTGTGTGCATCTATATACAGATTGAAACTATTCGCCTTGGCGACTGGTGCGAAATTCAGCCCCTTTTTAATCAGGTTGCATTCATCTATATTTAGTTCTCTTTTGCTCAGATTAAATATATCACTCAAATCGCTGCTCTTTTTCTGTGTCCTTCTTCCTCCCCGCTTTCCTCGTGGGGCCTTTTTCTGAGTTTTGTATTTGGGGATTCTTTTTCTTTCTGGTCTTCCAACACTAGGAAGCGATTCTGAGTTGCTAGGGGTGGTGCTTTGAGTGATTGGGCCTGTTCTAAAAAATGCCCTGCGTGTGGTCGTGGTGATCTTTGCTCTCTCCCATGGCTCTGCTCTCTATCCTGTCTCTCTCTATATGTGGTTCGCTGTTCCCTATAAGGGGACTTGCGTTCTCTTCCTTGGCTGTATTCCCTGTGGAGTTTACGGGGTGACCGATAATGTCTCCTTTGGCTCTCTTCTCTCTCATAACGTCTTTCTCTATATTCCCGATTTGACCCATGATATTTATGGGGTGATCTACGATCCCTTTCCATGCTACGTTCTCTCTCATATCTGTTATCTCTACGTTCTAATGGTGATCTAGCTCTATAGTTGTACGTGGGTGGCTTGCCTCTATGGTAGTTCTCCTGATACTCATTTACTTTGGAGTAATATTTGTTTCTCTGCCAGTTTCCCTCACGGTCTCTATCTTGTTTGTTTGCCTCTTCTCTTTTATTGCTGACTACGTCCTTAGTACTAATAGTTTTTGTTTCTTTATTCTCTCTAGGGGTTTCTACATCCCCAGCTTCCCGCCCTCTTGGTGGTATGTGTCTATCCTCTGTATTGAATGATACATTCTTATGATTATCATATTTGGGGTAGGCTTTATGTTGGTCTATTTTGGTTGGATGGCTCAATGTGTTGGTTCTTGATGTTTTGTTGATCTCTTCTCTGCTTCTATACTCAGACATTTTCCTATCTCTTGGGGTGGTAGGTGGGACTAGTGTAACCCTTTGCCATTTGGGGTTGGACCCTACTAGGTAGTCTTCCTCATCTTGTTTTTGGACTCTATCAGATTTCTTTCTATAGCGTCTATTTCATCAGCTAGTTTTTGGTCTCTATTTAAGAAGGTGGGGTTATCTATGGATTATGGATATTTCCAATCTCTTCTGAATTAATGTAACTTCTCGATCAATTTCTATTAGGGTCTTTGTGTGATGTTTAATAATTAGTTTCATTAGACTGAATGAACAAGCATCCATGGTTTCTTCCCATTGGACATTATACTCTATGTCTGCTAATTCGAAGGAGGATTTTTTATCAAATCGTAGACCCCTAGGGATACGTTTGATGTCTAAGTATTTCTCTAAATAGACTTTATCCCAGACCTTTTTGGTCTCTTTCTTGAGGAGATTCTCAAGTTTGTCGAATTCATTATTTATTGTTTCTACATCTCCCATTTCCGCTGACTCTATTTCTCTCATTTTGTTCTCTATGTTATTACTTCTGAAAATTCTTTTAGTAAAAACGCTCTCTTTGACTTCGGCTATGTTTTCCATCTCTATAGTTTCTTCTTCCATAATTAATCTGGACTTTTTAGGGTGCTGCCACCAGGATGGGATTAGAAAGGCTCAGTGAATGTTTGGACTGGGGCGCTCCCTGGGATATTTGGCTAAAAAATGTTACAATGCCTGTACTGTATTAAAATATTAAAAAATTATTAAAAAATGTGAAAATTGTGTTGCGGTGTAAAAGAGTATAAAAATATATACTGGCCCTTTTGATGGTTTTTTTGGCTGCTGCTTGACCTTGAAGAAGGGAACCCCGTGTCCTTCTTAACGTGGCAAATGGAAGTATGAAGACGGTCAGCGCAAACCTCATGGACCTCACGAAGTTGATGGATCAGGATAAAATTGAATAAAAAATAGAATAAAGCACAATATTAATGCATATCATCCACACGTGAGGGGGGGGGGAGGGGGGGTGTGGGTGGAGGATGAGGTGGGAGGGATGAGAGTGGAATTCCACTAAATACAATCAATGAAACATATACATATAGTTTCAATGACTCACACGGGCTTGTGTGAGACTTCGCCCTCTACGCAGACTGTAGTTTGGTAAATGCAGACTCCTAAGATGGAGTCACAGTAAACATAAAACTCACACGGCCTAATGTGAGTTCTTGCCCTCAGAGGGTGATGTCAGCCTGTATAGGTGATGTGGGATCGTCACAGGAAACAATCTCCCAATAGGTGTGGTGTGTGAGTGGCTCCTCTCCCCGTTGCCCAAAGACCAAAAATGTGTACAAAACCAGGGTTAGCAATTTAACAAGTCTTTATTGGTAACAGGTGTAATATGGACATAAACAAGCATGGCCGTTAAAAACACATAAACGTTATAAAACAAGGTAAACAAAATGAATAAACAGAAAGCACACTCACACTTAAAAGCAACTCTTGTTGCCCAGCATCAGCCGCGCGGCTTGATCCTGCAAGATCTCCTCCTCCGTTGCTGCTCTCACTGGCGTGTCCGGCAGTGGAACAGGAAGAGAGGATCTAACCGGATGTCCTGCGGTGGCTGGGTCCCTCTCTCAATGAGCTCCGGCAGGGAACAACGCGTTTCGCAGTAAGCTTCGTCAGGTTCCTGCCGGATGCTCATTGTATGCATGTTATATAGGCGCTGTGTATTAATTAATTAATTAAAACATTTGATTTCCCATAGACGTTGTCTTATTCAATTTAAATGCTGAAACGGAACCCATCTTCCCTAGCCTTTGGTACCAGGGACAATCGAGTGAGTTTAAACATTTCTAAAGGTTAATTCATTACAATAAATATCAAGACATTTAATATATAATACAAAATAAACATAAATGCGTTTTGAAACATTATATGGTGAGTGTCATAATTGTTTAAAGCACACATAGCCTGAGCACATGATTCTATGAAGGAATAAACCTAAAAGCTGTAACATTTGTGCTATCAGTGAACTTTTCCTCATTTGTTATACAATGCTGCCCTCATGTGGCTGAGTTCGGAATAAACCTGAACGCTGTAACACTTATGCTATCAGTGAACTTTTCTCATTTGATATATAATGCTGCCCTCATGTGGCTAAGCTCGGAATCTACATGGATTTGTTCCCTAATGATGATACATGTTAGTAACAGCTAGCTGTGAGACTGTGAGCAGTAAATCAGTCCCTTTAAATAGTGATGTGGCTACCCAAGTTCATACACATAGATTGTAGTTAAAATTAAACATACATATTATTAATTAAAAATCTGGAAATTTAAATAAATTTAGATCGATTGATACAGATCATCTAAAAACATTGATAGATACAATTTTATACATCAATATAATTTATAATGGTAATCTTGTTGGTTAGTTGCCCCGCTGATATGAGTCAATTTGGTCTGAAAGAGCTGGTTCAAGGTGGATTCCCATTGAAACGTGAAATCCTATTAAAAATGATGGGGAAAAAAGTGGGATATGGGGAGGGAAACAGATCAATGTGTGTTTAAAGGAAGGCTGCAATATCGATCTCTACATTGAGGCCTGTGTGGGCCAAGCTTTTTAATTTATATATCCAAAACGTTTCTTTTCTTGATAAAGTTGTCAGTCTGTCCCCACCCCTCCAATGCGGTGGGACTACTTCGATGCCCCTAAATTCCAGGCCAGATGGATCTCCTTGGTGGTGCAGTGCAAAGTGTTTGGATACACTATGTGTCATAAGTTTCCGTCTAATGTTACCTAGGTGCTCCAGTATGCGTACCCGTAATGGTCGGCTGGTACGCCCTACATATTGGAGTCCACAGGGGCAATTGAGCAGATAGACTACGAATTCGGATTTACAGTTAATAAAATGCGCAATTTTGAACTCTTCCCCTGTTGCTTTGGAACTAAACTGAATTTTCTCTTTTGTTCCCTGTTTACAGGCTTTACAGGCGTTACATCTGTGAAAACCTTTCGCTTTCTGTAGCCAGTTTGAATCCTGGCCTGTTTTCTTACTTTCTGGCTGGAAAAGGCTAGGTGCTAGTCGCCTTTTAATATTGTCTGCCCTCTTATAAATCACCTTGGGTTTCTCTGGGAGGTGTTCTTTCAAGGTGGGGTCTCCCTGTAGGAGATGCCAGTGTTTATTCAGGATCTGTTGAATGCTACCAGCATCTTGACTGTATTGTGTTAGGAAAGCGATATTAAAATCCTCACTAGGTTTTGGTGGATTGGTTTTTAGAATGTCGCTACGTTTAAGCTTCCCTACTTCTCTAATCGCTGCATTCATTTTTTCATTATCGTAATTCTTTGCAATGAAGCGGTTCTTTAGAATATTAGATTGTTCCCTGTAGATGTGATCATCGCTACAGTTTCTCCTAATTCTACGAAACTGTCCTGGTGGTATATTTTTCAGCCACTTCTTGTGGTGGCAACTGGTATTAAGCAAGTAATTGTTACAGTCAACTGTTTTAAAGAAGGTTTTTGTCTTGAGTCTGTTATCTTCTATGCAAATTGTTAGATCTAAGAAGTCTACCGAATTATTTCCGATACATGTTATGAAAGCTAGGTTCCTCTCATTGTTATTAATATAATTCAGAAAATGATTTAGGGTCTCACTATTGCCTCTCCAAATAAAAAACACATCATCGATGTATCTCCGCCATAGTACCAAATCCGCACTGAATTCGTGTTCTGACCAGATGGTATCGGTCTCCCAACTGTCCATAAACAAGTTGGCATAACTCGGTGTGAATTTTGTACCCATGGCTGTTCCACACTTCTGTTGGAAATATGTACCATCGAAATTAAAAAGGTTATGTTTAAGAATGAAATGAATACTTTCTAAAATAAAGCGTCTTTGATCTACGTGTACGGCAGCATCATTTGTTAGCGTCCGTTCGATGGCCTTAATTCCATCATCATGTTTAATAGATGTGTACAATGAAGTCACATCGCAGGTGCACATTTTAAAGCCTTCTTGCCAGTCTACCTGTTCTAGTATATTTAAGATTTGTGTAGTGTCTCTAAGGTAGGATCGCATATTCGCAACGTATGGCTGCAGAAAAAGATCTATGTACTCCGACAGTTGAGATGTGAGTGAGCCTATCCCAGAAATAATGGGTCTACCTGGTGGTGCTTTAATGTCCTTATGGATTTTGGGTAGAAAATAGAATATAGGCATAACCGGAAATTTCACATTAAGATACTCGTATTCCTTATTATTCAGGACTCCTGTTGAGCTGCCCCTATCTAGCAGAGTGAGGAATTCTTCACAGAATTCTTTGTGGGGATTAGTCTTCAGACGTGCATAAGTGATGTCATCCGACAGTATCCTCTCTGCTTCCCCCTTGTAGTATTCCGTGTCCATAATGACTACCCCCCTTTATCTGCTTGTTTGAATGTAATAGCCTTATCTTTCTCTAAATTTTGTAGAGCGATTTTTTCTTTCAGGGTTAGATTGTTTTTTGTTATCTTTGTAGAACCTGTGGTTAGTCTATCAAAGTCCTCCTGGATTTTCTGATGAAAGACTTCTAGGTTATGGCCTTTCGCCCAGCTTGGATAAAATTTGGACTTATTTTTCAGGTTTGAATGTTTGAAATCCTCCAACCCTATATTCATGTTGGCATCATTGTTTATTATCTCCCTAGTTTGTGCATCCTTTGATAAGAAAAAATTTTTAAGGGTTAACTGTCTAATATATTTGTGTGCATCTATATACAGATTGAAACTATTCGCCTTGGCGACTGGTGCGAAATTCAGCCCCTTTTTAATCAGGTTGCATTCATTTATATTTAGTTCTCTTTTGCTCAGATTAAATATATTACTCAAATCGCTGCTCTTTTTCTGTGTCCTTCTTCCTCCCCGCTTTCCTCGTGGGGCCTTTTTCTGAGTTTTGTATTTGGGGATTCTTTTTCTTTCTGGTCTTCCAACACTAGGAAGCGATTCTGAGTTGCTAGGGGTGGTGCTTTGAGTGATTGGGCCTGTTCTAAAAAATGCCCTGCGTGTGGTCGTGGTGATCTTTGCTCTCTCCCATGGCTCTGCTCTCTATCCTGTCTCTCTCTATATGTGGTTCGCTGTTCCCTATAAGGGGACTTGCGTTCTCTTCCTTGGCTGTATTCCCTGTGGAGTTTACGGGGTGACCGATAATGTCTCCTTGGCTCTCTTCTCTCTCATAACGTCTTTCTCTATATTCCCGATTTGACCCATGATATTTATGGGGTGATCTACGATCCCTTTCCATGCTACGTTCTCTCTCATATCTGTTATCTCTACGTTCTAATGGTGATCTAGCTCTATAGTTGTACGTGGGTGGCTTGCCTCTATGGTAGTTCTCCTGATACTCATTTACTTTGGAGTAATATTTGTTTCTCTGCCAGTTTCCCTCACGGTCTCTATCTTGTTTGTTTGCCTCTTCTCTTTTATTGCTGACTACGTCCTTAGGACTAATAGTTTTTGTTTCTTTATTCTCTCTAGGGGTTTCTACATCCCCAGCTTCCCGCCCTCTTGGTGGTATGTGTCTATCCTCTGTATTGAATGATACATTCTTATGATTATCATATTTGGGGTAGGCTTTATGTTGGTCTATTTTGGTTGGATGGCTCAATGTGTTGGTTCTTGATGTTTTGTTGATCTCTTCTCTGCTTCTATACTCAGACATTTTCCTATCTCTTGGGGTGGTAGGTGGGACTAGTGTAACCCTTTGCCATTTGGGGTTGGACCCTACTAGGTAGTCTTCCTCATCTTGTTTTTGGACTCTATCAGATTTCTTTCTATAGCGTCTATTTCATCAGCTAGTTTTTGGTCTCTATTTAAGAAGGTGGGGTTATCTATGGATTATGGATATTTCCAATCTCTTCTGAATTAATGTAACTTCTCGATCAATTTCTATTAGGGTCTTTGTGTGATGTTTAATAATTAGTTTCATTAGACTGAATGAACAAGCATCCATGGTTTCTTCCCATTGGACATTATACTCTATGTCTGCTAATTCGAAGGAGGATTTTTTATCAAATCGTAGACCCCTAGGGATACGTTTGATGTCTAAGTATTTCTCTAAATAGACTTTATCCCAGACCTTTTTGGTCTCTTTCTTGAGGAGATTCTCAAGTTTGTCGAATTCATTATTTATTGTTTCTACATCTCCCATTTCCGCTGACTCTATTTCTCTCATTTTGTTCTCTATGTTATTACTTCTGAAAATTCTTTTAGTAAAAACGCTCTCTTTGACTTCGGCTATGTTTTCCATCTCTATAGTTTCTTCTTCCATAATTAATCTGGACTTTTTAGGGTGCTGCCACCAGGATGGGATTAGAAAGGCTCAGTGAATGTTTGGACTGGGGCGCTCCCTGGGATATTTGGCTAAAAAATGTTACAATGCCTGTACTGTATTAAAATATTAAAAAATTATTAAAAAATGTGAAAATTGTGTTGCGGTGTAAAAGAGTATAAAAATATATACTGGCCCTTTTGATGGTTTTTTTGGCTGCTGCTTGACCTTGAAGAAGGGAACCCCGTGTCCTTCTTAACGTGGCAAATGGAAGTATGAAGACGGTCAGCGCAAACCTCATGGACCTCACGAAGTTGATGGATCAGGATAAAATTGAATAAAAAATAGAATAAAGCACAATATTAATGCATATCATCCACACGTGAGGGGGGGGGGAGGGGGGGTGTGGGTGGAGGATGAGGTGGGAGGGATGAGAGTGGAATTCCACTAAATACAATCAATGAAACATATACATATAGTTTCAATGACTCACACGGGCTTGTGTGAGACTTCGCCCTCTACGCAGACTGTAGTTTGGTAAATGCAGACTCCTAAGATGGAGTCACAGTAAACATAAAACTCACACGGCCTAATGTGAGTTCTTGCCCTCAGAGGGTGATGTCAGCCTGTATAGGTGATGTGGGATCGTCACAGGAAACAATCTCCCAATAGGTGTGGTGTGTGAGTGGCTCCTCTCCCCGTTGCCCAAAGACCAAAAATGTGTACAAAACCAGGGTTAGCAATTTAACAAGTCTTTATTGGTAACAGGTGTAATATGGACATAAACAAGCATGGCCGTTAAAAACACATAAACGTTATAAAACAAGGTAAACAAAATGAATAAACAGAAAGCACACTCACACTTAAAAGCAACTCTTGTTGCCCAGCATCAGCCACGCGGCTTGATCCTGCAAGATCTCCTCCTCCGTTGCTGCTCTCACTGGCGTGTCCGGCAGTGGAACAGGAAGAGAGGATCTAACCGGATGTCCTGCGGTGGCTGGGTCCCTCTCTCAATGAGCTCCGGCAGGGAACAACGCGTTTCGCAATAAGCTTCGTCAGGTTCCTGCCGGATGCTCATTGTATGCAGTTTATATAGGCGCTGTGTATTAATTAATTAATTAAAACATTTGATTTCCCATAGACGTTGTCTTATTCAATTTAAATGCTGAAACGGAACCCATCTTCCCTAGCCTTTGGTACCAGGGACAATCGAGTGAGTTTAAACATTTCTAAAGGTTAATTCATTACAATAAATATCAAGACATTTAATATATAATACAAAATAAACATAAATGCGTTTTGAAACATTATGTGGTGAGTGTCATAATTGTTTAAAGCACACATAGCCTGAGCACATGATTCTATGAAGGAATAAACCTAAAAGCTGTAACACTTGTGCTCTCAGTGAACTTTTCCTCATTTGTTATACAATGCTGCCCTCATGTGGCTGAGTTCGGAATAAACCTGAACGCTGTAACACTTATGCTATCAGTGAACTTTTCTCATTTGATATATAATGCTGCCCTCATGTGGCTAAGCTCGGAATCTACATGGATTTGTTCCCTAATGATGATACATGTTAGTAACAGCTAGCTGTGAGACTGTGAGCAGTAAATCAGTCCCTTTAAATAGTGATGTGGCTACCCAAGTTCATACACATAGATTGTAGTTAAAATTAAACATACATATTATTAATTAAAAATCTGGAAATTTAAATAAATTTAGATCGATTGATACAGATCATCTAAAAACATTGATAGATACAATTTTATACATCAATATAATTTATAATGGTAATCTTGTTGGTTAGTTGCCCCGCTGATATGAGTCAATTTGGTCTGAAAGAGCTGGTTCAAGGTGGATTCCCATTGAAACATGAAATCCTATTAAAAATGATGGGGAAAAAAGTGGGATATGGGGATGGAAACAGATCACTGTGTGTTTAAAGGAAGGCTGCAATATCGATCTCTACATTGAGGCCTGTGGGGGCCAAGCTTTTTAATTTATATATCCAAAACGTTTCTTTTCTTGATAAAGTTGTCAGTCTATCCCCACCCCTCCAATGTGGTGGGACTACTTCGATGCCCCTAAATTCCAGGCCAGATGGATCTCCTTGGTGGTGCAGTGCAAAGTGTTTGGATACACTATGTGTCATAAGTTTCCGTCTAATGTTACCTAGGTGCTCCAGTATGCGTACCCGTAGTGGTCGGCTGGTACGCCCTACATATTGGAGTCCACAGGGGCAATTGAGCAGATAGACTACGAATTCGGATTTACAGTTAATAAAATGCGCAATTTTGAACTCTTCCCCTGTTGCTTTGGAACTAAACTGAATTTTCTCTTTTGTTCCCTGTTTACAGGCTTTACAGGCGTTACATCTGTGAAAACCTTTCGCTTTCTGTAGCCAGTTTGAATCCTGGCCTGTTTTCTTACTTTCTGGCTGGAAAAGGCTAGGTGCTAGTCGCCTTTTAATATTGTCTGCCCTCTTATAAATCACCTTGGGTTTCTCTGGGAGGTGTTCTTTCAAGGTGGGGTCTCCCTGTAGGAGATGCCAGTGTTTATTCAGGATCTGTTGAATGCTACCAGCATCTTGACTGTATTGTGTTAGGAAAGCGATATTAAAATCCTCACTAGGTTTTGGTGGATTGGTTTTTAGAATGTCGCTACGTTTAAGCCTCCCTACTTCTCTAATCGCTGCATTCATTTTTTCATTATCGTAATTCTTTGCAATGAAGCGGTTCTTTAGAATATTAGATTGTTCCCTGTAGATGTGATCATCGCTACAGTTTCTCCTAATTCTACGAAATTGTCCTGGTGGTATATTTTTCAGCCACTTCTTGTGGTGGCAACTGGTATTAAGCAAGTAATTGTTACAGTCAACTGTTTTAAAGAAGGTTTTTGTCTTGAGTCTGTTATCTTCTATGCAAATTGTTAGATCTAAGAAGTCTACCGAATTATTTCCGATACATGTTATGAAAGCTAGGTTCCTCTCATTGTTATTAATATAATTCAGAAAATGATTTAGGGTCTCACTATTGCCTCTCCAAATAAAAAACACATCATCGATGTATCTCCGCCATAGTACCAAATCCGCACTGAATTCGTGTTCTGACCAGATGGTATCGGTCTCCCAACTGTCCATAAACAAGTTGGCATAACTCGGTGCGAATTTTGAACCCATGGCTGTTCCACACTTCTGTTGGAAATATGTACCATCGAAATTAAAAAGGTTATGTTTAAGAATGAAATGAATATTTTCTAAAATAAAGCGTCTTTGATCTAAGTGTACGGCAGCATCATTTGTTAGCGTCCGTTCGATGGCCTTAATTCCATCATCATGTTTAATAGATGTGTACAATGAAGTCACATCGCAGGTGCACATTTTAAAGCCTTCTTGCCAGTCTACCTGTTCTAGTATATTTAAGATTTGTGTAGTGTCTCTAAGGTAGGATCGCATATTCGCAACGTATGGCTGCAGAAAAAGATCTATGTACTCCGACAGTCGAGATGTGAGTGAGCCTATCCCAGAAATAATGGGTCTACCTGGTGGTGCTTTAATGTCCTTATGGATTTTGGGTAGAAAATAGAATATAGGCATAACCGGAAATTTCACATTAAGATACTCGTATTCCTTATTATTCAGGACTCCTGTTGAGCTGCCCCTATCTAGCAGAGTGAGGAATTCTTCACAGAATTCTTTGTGGGGATTAGTCTTCAGACGTGCATAAGTGATGTCATCCGACAGTATCCTCTCTGCTTCCCCCTTGTAGTATTCCGTGTCCATAATGACTACCCCTCCCCCCCTTTATCTGCTTGTTTGAATGTAATAGCCTTATCTTTCTCTAAATTTTGTAGAGCGATTTTTTCTTTCAGGGTTAGATTGTTTTTTGTTATCTTTGTAGAACCTGTGGTTAGTCTATCAAAGTCCTCCTGGATTTTCTGATGAAAGACTTCTAGGTTATGGCCTTTCGCCCAGCTTGGATAAAATTTGGACTTATTTTTCAGGTTTGAATGTTTTAAATCCTCCAACCCTATATTCATGTTGGCATCATTGTTTATTATCTCCCTAGTTTGTGCATCCTTTGATAAGAATTTTTTTTTAAGTGTTAACTGTCTAATATATTTGTGTGCATCTATATACAGATTGAAACTATTCGCCTTGGCGACTGGTGCGAAATTCAGCCCCTTTTTAATCAGGTTGCATTCATCTATATTTAGTTCTCTTTTGCTCAGATTAAATATATTACTCAAATCGCTGCTCTTTTTCTGTGTCCTTCTTCCTCCCCGCTTTCCTCGTGGGGCCTTTTTCTGAGTTTTGTATTTGGGGATTCTTTTTCTTTCTGGTCTTCCAACACTAGGAAGCGATTCTGAGTTGCTAGGGGTGGTGCTTTGAGTGATTGGGCCTGTTCTAAAAAATGCCCTGCGTGTGGTCGTGGTGATCTTTGCTCTCTCCCATGGCTCTGCTCTCTATCCTGTCTCTCTCTATATGTGGTTCGCTGTTCCCTATAAGGGGACTTGCGTTCTCTTCCTTGGCTGTATTCCCTGTGGTGTTTACGGGGTGACCGATAATGTCTCCTTTGGCTCTCTTCTCTCTCATAACGTCTTTCTCTATATTCCCGATTTGACCCATGATATTTATGGGGTGATCTACGATCCCTTTCCATGCTACGTTCTCTCTCATATCTGTTATCTCTACGTTCTAATGGTGATCTAGCTCTATAGTTGTACGTGGGTGGCTTGCCTCTATGGTAGTTCTCCTGATACTCATTTACTTTGGAGTAATATTTGTTTCTCTGACAGTTTCCCTCACGGTCTCTATCTTGTTTGTTTGCCTCTTCTCTTTTATTGCTGACTACGTCCTTAGTACTAATAGTTTTTGTTTCTTTATTCTCTCTAGGGGTTTCTACATCCCCAGCTTCCCGCCCTCTTGGTGGTATGTGTCTATCCTCTGTATTGAATGATACATTCTTATGATTATCATATTTATGGTAGGCTTTATGTTGGTCTATTTTGGTTGGATGGCTCAATGTGTTGGTTCTTGATGTTTTGTTGATCTCTTCTCTGCTTCTATACTCAGACATTTTCCTATCTCTTGGGGTGGTAGGTGGGACTAGTGTAACCCTTTGCCATTTGGGGTTGGACCCTACTAGGTAGTCTTCCTCATCTTGTTTTTGGACTCTATCAGATTTCTTTCTATAGCGTCTATTTCATCAGCTAGTTTTTGGTCTCTATTTAAGAAGGTGGGGTTATCTATGGATTATGGATATTTCCAATCTCTTCTGAATTAATGTAACTTCTCGATCAATTTCTATTAGGGTCTTTGTGTGATGTTTAATAATTAGTTTCATTAGACTGAATGAACAAGCATCCATGGTTTCTTCCCATTGGACATTATACTCTATGGGCCTCATGCAGTAAGCCCCGATACAAAATTTTCGGCACGAATTGCGAAAATGTATTTTTTGGGCGATTTGCCCTCGCAGTATTCAGTAAGGGCCGAATCCTTCCGATCCCTGCTGAAGCACTGCGAAAGCAAAGCTGCCGATGAGCTGTGGCGATACAGCCTGGCTCCCGATAAGGCTCCCGATAAGCCTTTGGTGCCGATAGATGTTTGCAGCTGAGAGAGACAAGCCGCTCTCTCAGCACAAACTTCGGCACCAAAAAAAGTATTTAAAAACAACTTTTATTTATACTCTACATGTGCAGGGGGTCTTCGGAGCTGAACCGCGTTGGTTTGAGGTCCGGGGACCCCCTGCCCCCCGAGATACAGGCCCCTTTATGAGGTGCCGGTATCCCTCGGCGTTTAAAGGTCCCGATCACGTGACCGCGGCCTGTAAACAAACCAGAGGGATACCGGCACCCCATAAAGGGGCCTGTATCTCGGGGGGCAGGGGGTCCCCGGACCTCAAGCCAACGCTGTTCTGCTCCGGAGACCCTCTGCACATGTATAGTATAAATAAAACACACACACATCAATAAAGACTCGTTCCTTACCTTGGCGGCTATGTGCAACGGTAATGAAGCAGCATGAATGTCTTTTTAATTATACTGTACAGTGAGCAGGGGGTCCCCTGAGCTGAACCGCATTGCTTTGTGGACCAGGGACCCCCTGCTTCCTGAGTTACAGGCCCCGGTATGTGTCATCGGGTGGCAGTGTCGCCGCCATGTTTATAGCGTCCCCGCAATAAACATGGCGTCCACACTGTAACCGATGGCCCAAACCGGGGCCTGTAACTCGGGAGGCAGGGGGTCTCTGAGCCACAAATAAATGCGCTTCAGCTCAGGGGGCCTCCTGCTTCCGCACAATATTATTAAAATACATTAATGCTGCTTCATTACCATAGCGGATAGCCGCTAAGGCAATGAAGGGGTTAACGCATAGTAGCATGTTTATTGGGGACAAATGCCCCCAATAAACATAGCAGCAATACACAACATACAGTATAGTAATGGGCAGAATGACTATTATCCACAAATGGATAATAGTGCAGTTGTCCATTTACAATACTTACACAACAATAAAGACTTTAAATACATATAGCACTCACCCATGTCCCACTGCCACGATGAAGGCCATCCTCATCTTCATCCTGCCCATGCCCCATCCGCTTCTGCAAAACAAACACAAGAATTACAACATCCAAATTAATGTCCCCTAACCCCTTAATCACCATAGCGGTTATTAACCGCTACAGTTATTAAGGGGTTAAGCCACCATCACCCACATACCCTCCCCCACAAAGCCCCCCAACCACCCTCACCCAATACCCACAGGGGAGTCCTACCAAATACCCTTGGGCCTAATACCCCCTCCCCCAGCACATACAGTACAATAATGTGCCAAATAACTATTATCCACATAGGGATAATACATTATTTGGCCATTATTAAACACATTCAATAACGTTAAAATGTAAATAAAATTGTACTAACCTCATCAATAAGAAGTCTCCGTCGCCAGCATCATCCTTGGGGTCCGTTGCCAACATTAGAAATAGCCACAACATTTCAATATCATTAACATAACACTGAACCCCTTAATCACCTTATCGGGTACTAACCTGAAAGGTAATTAAGGGGTGAAGCCATCCTGCAATGCCTACAACAGTTATGCATAACATCTTCAGTGAAATAAAAACCAATTGCCTAACCAAATTCCATTTAATCATTCAATCTGTAGGCTCACATGCCTCATAAAACATTGCATTTACAGTGTATACATGTAGCATAACATGTAAACTGCATGTACACGCTGCAAATCAATGTTAACAATACAATAATGCCACTCAAATCGCCATACATCACAAGAAGTATATTATTTAATACAATAAACTCACCATCAATGAATTACCACACATCAATTACATCCCTAAACAATTAAAATACCATCCATACCAATTACACAATGAACTAAAGCTATCCTAACAGAGAACCACTTCAAAACATAGAAAAAAGTACACCAACAAATACAATATACTAAAGCAAGGCTTTCCATATCCTATTGTACGGCCTGGAAGCCCAAAACTTACATCTGTCTAAAAATAAAATACATTTAGCACACATCAATGCATAGCCACAATGATTAACAATACAGAATTAGAAGCTTTAACAACACTATCATTTCTTACCCTGTATATATATCTGTACACATACATACAGACATACATACAGTGGGAAGAAATGATATGCATTATAAAAAATGAAAACATGAAAAAGCAACACAAAAAACAGTTACATTAAGTACATTTCTTTATTTAACTTACCATTACTTGCCCCCACCGACTCCCGTTGATCAGCTTACTCACGAACCAATCCACGACACCATCCACGACACCATCCAGGAACAAATCCACGACACCATTCAGGAACAAATCCACGACACCATCCAGGAACCAATCCAAGAACAAGTGCAGGAACCAATCCAGGAAGCAAGCCACGAAGAAATCCAAGAAACAATCCACGACACGATCCAGGAACAGGAACCCATAAAAGAAAAGAAAAAAACAAATTAAACATTAAAATAATAAAACATGACAATCAAGGGTTGTACTAGTTTTATTCTTAGTGAATCTGTATTACAATACCTTGTTCCGGGGTCTTCTTGACATCCGGTGCCACGCCCTGGTCTTCAATCTTCAGGAGGAGGTCCGTCCTCCTCGGCATCTGCCTTCAAAATGAGACGACATAGGCTTTTATAGGCCTATGACGTCACATTTGTCGTCATATGGTTCCCACGGCCCTGATTGGGCCGTGAAAACCATGTGTTTTGGCCGATGTAAAAAAATTGATGACGTCACTTAAAGGCAATGCCAGCACAGCCAATCAGAATGGCTTTGCTGCTATTGCCTTTAAGAAAACGTCATGAAATGACACATGGCCGGACTCACATGGTAAGCCAGCCAATCAGAGCGTGGGAACTACATCCCTACTCTGATTGGCTGGCTTACCATGTGAGTCCGGCCATGTGTCATTTCATGACGTTTTCTTAAAGGCAATAGCAGCAAAGCCATTCTGATTGGCTGTGCTGGCATTGCCTTTAAGTGACGTCATCAATTTTTTTACATCGGCCAAAACACATGGTTTTCACGGCCCAATCAGGGCCGTGGGAACCATATGACGACAAATGTGACGTCATAGGCCTATAAAAGCCTATGTCGTCTCATTTTGAAGGCAGATGCCGAGGAGGACGGACCTTCTCCTGAAGATTGAAGACCAGGGCGTGGCACCGGATGTCAAGAAGACCCCGGAACAAGGTATTGTAATACAGATTCACTAAGAATAAAACTAGTACAACCCTTGATTGTCATGTTTTATTATTTTAATGTTTAATTTGTTTTTTTCTTTTCTTTTATGGGTTCCTGTTCCTGGATCGTGTCGTGGATTGTTTCTTGGATTTCTTCGTGGCTTGCTTCCTGGATTGGTTCCTGCACTTGTTCTTGGATTGGTTCCTGGATGGTGTCGTGGATTTGTTCCTGAATGGTGTCGTGGATTTGTTCCTGGATGGTGTCGTGGATGGTGTCGTGGATTGGTTCGTGAGTAAGCTGATCAACGGGAGTCGGTGGGGGCAAGTAATGGTAAGTTAAATAAAGAAATGTACTTAATGTAACTGTTTTTTGTGTTGCTTTTTCATGTTTTCATTTTTTATAATGCATATCATTTCTTCCCACTGTATGTATGTCTGTATGTATGTGTACAGATATATATACAGGGTAAGAAATGATAGTGTTGTTAAAGCTTCTAATTCTGTATTGTTAATCATTGTGGCTATGCATTGATGTGTGCTAAATGTATTTTATTTTTAGACAGATGTAAGTTTTGGGCTTCCAGGCCGTACAATAGGATATGGAAAGCCTTGCTTTAGTATATTGTATTTGTTGGTGTACTTTTTTCTATGTTTTGAAGTGGTTCTCTGTTAGGATAGCTTTAGTTCATTGTGTAATTGGTATGGATGGTATTTTAATTGTTTAGGGATGTAATTGATGTGTGGTAATTCATTGATGGTGAGTTTATTGTATTAAATAATATACTTCTTGTGATGTATGGCGATTTGAGTGGCATTATTGTATTGTTAACATTGATTTGCAGCGTGTACATGCAGTTTACATGTTATGCTACATGTATACACTGTAAATGCAATGTTTTATGAGGCATGTGAGCCTACAGATTGAATGATTAAATGGAATTTGGTTAGGCAATTGGTTTTTATTTCACTGAAGATGTTATGCATAACTGTTGTAGGCATTGCAGGATGGCTTCACCCCTTAATTACCTTTCAGGTTAGTACCCGATAAGGTGATTAAGGGGTTCAGTGTTATGTTAATGATATTGAAATGTTGTGGCTATTTCTAATGTTGGCAACGGACCCCAAGGATGATGCTGGCGACGCAGACTTCTTATTGATGAGGTTAGTACAATTTTATTTACATTTTAACGTTATTGAATGTGTTTAATAATGGCCAAATAATGTATTATCCCTATGTGGATAATAGTTATTTGGCACATTATTGTACTGTATGTGCTGGGGGAGGGGGTATTAGGCCCAAGGGTATTTGGTAGGACTCCCCTGTGGGTATTGGGTGAGGGTGGTTGGGGGGCTTTGTGGGGGAGGGTATGTGGGTGATGGTGGCTTAACCCCTTAATAACTGTAGCGGTTAATAACCGCTATGGTGATTAAGGGGTTAGGGGACATTAATTTGGATGTTGTAATTCTTGTGTTTGTTTTGCAGAAGCGGATGGGGCATGGGCAGGATGAAGATGAGGATGGCCTTCATCGTGGCAGTGGGACATGGGTGAGTGCTATATGTATTTAAAGTCTTTATTGTTGTGTATGTATTGTAAATGGACAACTGCACTATTATCCTTTTGTGGATAATAGTCATTGTACCAATTACTATACAGTATGTTAGGGGGGTATAGGTGTTGTTGGGTATATATCTTATACTATATTAGTGAAAGCACTGTATGTTTGCCTGCCTGCCTGCCTGCATGCATGCATGCCTGCCTGCTGGATGTCCGGTGTCCCTAGCGGCAATCTCATTGGTCCCTTGGCCCGCCCGCCCCCGCACACCTCTCATTGGCCTCACACACTCACACCACCCCCTTGGCCCGCCCCCCACACCTCTCATTGGCCTGAGGCGGAGTGACGGGCCAAAGGTCCAAAAAAATAAATAACACACACACACACACACACACACACACACACACACACACACACACACACACACACACACACACACACACACACACACACACCTCTCTCCCCTCTCCAAATCACCTTTTCCCCCTCCCCAGCGGCATCACCTCTTCCCCCTCCCCAGCGGCATCACCTCTTCCCCCTCCCCAGCGGCATCACCTCTTCCCCCTCCCCAGCGGCATCACCTCTTCCCCCTCCCCAGCGGCATCACCTCTTCCCCCTCCCCAGCGGCATCACCTCTTCCCCCTCCCCAGCGGCATCACCTCTTCCCCCTCCCCAGCGGCATCACCTCTTCCCCCTCCCCAGCGGCATCACCTCTTCCCCCTCCCCAGCGGCATCACCTCTCCCCGCTCCAAATCACCCCTCCCCGCTCCAAATCACCTCGCTTCCCGCAGCTGCCACGCGGCGCGTAAGATGGCGGACCCCCTTCCTCCCTCGCGGCGCCGAGTCAGACGGTGGCGGCGCCCGGAAGTACAGGTAGGTGTCGCTCCCCACCTCCGGCGCCAAACGGAACTGAGAAAGGGCGCATCAACTGAGGTGTGTGTGTGTGTGTGTGTGTGTGTGTGTGTGTGTGTGTGTGTGTGTGTGTGTGTGTGTGTGTGTGTGTGTGTGTGTGTGTGTGTGTGTGTGTGTCACTGTCCACTGCCCCCCCCCTCCTATCCACTGCGTCCCCCCTCCTGTCCACTGCGTCCCCCCTCCTGTCCACTGCGTCCCCCCTCCTGTCCACTGCGTCCCCCCTCCTGTCCACTGCGTCCCCCCTCCTGTCCACTGCGTCCCCCCTCCTGTCCACTGCGTCCCCCCTCCTGTCCACTGCGTCCCCCCTCCTGTCCACTGCGTCCCCCCTCCTGTCCACTGCGTCCCCCCTCCTGTCCACTGCGTCCCCCCTCCTGTCCACTGCGTCCCCCCTCCTGTCCACTGCGTCCCCCCTCCTGTCCACTGCGTCCCCCCTCCTGTCCACTGCCCCCCCCCTCCTGTCCACTGCCCCCCCCCTCCTGTCCACTGCCCCCCCCCTCCTGTCCACTGCCCCCTCCCTCCTGTCCACTGCCCCCCCCCTCCTGTCCACTGCCCCCCCCTCCTGTCCACTGCCCCCCCCCCTCCTGTCCACTGCCCCCCCCTCCTGTCCACTGCCCCCCCCTCCTGTCCACTGCCCCCCCCTCCTGTCCACTGCCCCCCCCCTCCTGTCCACTGCCCCCCCCCTCCTGTCCACTGCCCCCCCCCCTCCTGTCCACTGCCCCCCCTCTCCTGTCCACTGCCCCCCCCTCCTGTCCACTGCCCCCCCCCCTCCTGTCCACTGCCCCCCCCCCTCCTGTCCACTGCCCCCCCCCTCCTGTCCACTGCCCCCCCCCTCCTGTCCACTGCCCCCCCCCTCCTGTCCACTGCCCCCCCCCTCCTGTCCACTGCCCCCCCCCTCCTGTCCACTGCAGGAAATGCAGGGGGAGGAATCCATGCCTTTGAGGCGCCCCCCCCCTCCCTTTGACGCCCCCCCCCCTCCCTTTGACGCCACCCCCCTCCCTTTGACGCCCCCCCCTCCCTTTGACGCCCCCCCCTCCCTTTGACGCCCCCCCCCTCCCTTTGACGCCCCCCCCCTCCCTTTGACGCCCCCCCCCTCCCTTTGACGCCCCCCCCCTCCCTTTGACGCCCCCCCCTCCCTTTGACGCCCCCCCCCTCCCTTTGACGCCCCCCCTCCCTTTGACGCCCCCCCCCTCCCTTTGACGCCCCCCCCCTCCCTTTGACGCCCCCCCCTCTCCCTTTGACGCCCCCCCCTCTCCCTTTGATGCCCCCCCCCTCCCTTTGACGCCCCCCCCCCTGCCTTTGACGCCCCCCCCTGCCTTTGACGCCCCGCGCGCACACACTGACTGACTGCCGCACGCACGCACGCACACACTGACTGACGCGCACACAAAGCCTGACTGACGCACGCACACACTGACTGAGGCACACACTGACTGTGTGTGCGTCAGTCAGTCTGTGTGTGTTTGTGTTTCTGCCTCAGACTCACTGACGCGCGAGCAAACACACAGTGACTGACGCACACACGCTACATGAAGCTGTAAAGGAGGGAGGGAGGGGGGGGACTGGATTGATGTGAATGGGGGACAAACAGAGAGAGGGGGGAGGAGAGAGAGGAACGGGAACATTACATCCCGGGCAACGCCGGGTTTCTCAGCTAGTATATATATATATATAATATAATTATTTATTTATGTAGTTATTGTGGGGCTGGGGTGTGTATTTTTTTAATATTGTGGCTAGTGGGGGTGGGTGAAAGGGGTATTAGCCCCAACGGTGGTAGTTTAGGGCTTGCGGGTGGGTAGCGGGAGGCCTTAACCCCTTCAGGACCGTAGCGGTATTAACTGCTACGGTCGTGAAGGGGTTAAGTGCCCTCGCAACCCCCCCGCAAGTCCTAAACTCACACCCAGGGCCAAATACCCCCCTCACCCATCCCCGCTACCCACAATAACGCTGGCACGGTGGGTTAACCCCTTCATTGCCTTAGCGGTTAGCCGCTAAGGTAATGAAGTGGCTTTTAAATGCCTTTTTCCTGCCTCGGATGCATGCCGGGGGGCTCCGGTGCGGGTATCAGCTCCGGAGACCCCCGGCATCAATCACAGGCAGGAAAAAGGGCTGATTTTTCCTAAGTGTCGCCCTTGCCGATGCTTCTCCTTCAGCAAGTTGCCAACTTTAGTTGGCGGGCTGGATTGGCCATAAAATCTCCAATCTGGCCTGCCGATCAGCACCAAAAAGCTGATCGGGGCTTACTGAATTCAGGCGGGAAAAAAAAGTCCCGATAAGTGGCTTATCGGCAGCCGGGTGGCGAAAAAAATTTTTTCGCAAGAAAAGTTGCCGATAATTCCCACTTATCGGGGCTTACTGAATCAGGAGGGCAAAAAACGGCTATAAAATGCCGAAAAAGCCTTATCGGGGCTTACTGCATGAGGCCCTATGTCTGCTAATTCGAAGGAGGATTTTTTATCAAATCGTAGACCCCTAGGGATACGTTTGATGTCTAAGTATTTCTCTAAATAGACTTTATCCCAGACCTTTTTGGTCTCTTTCTTGAGGAGATTCTCAAGTTTGTCGAATTCATTATTTATTGTTTCTACATCTCCCATTTCCGCTGACTCTATTTCTCTCATTTTGTTCTCTATGTTATTACTTCTGAAAATTCTTTTAGTAAAAACGCTCTCTTTGACTTCGGCTATGTTTTCCATCTCTATAGTTTCTTCTTCCATAATTAATCTGGACTTTTTAGGGTGCTGCAACCAGGATGGGATTAGAAAGGCTCAGTGAATGTTTGGACTGGGGCGCTCCCTGGGATATTTGGCTAAAAAATGTTACAATGCCTGTACTGTATTAAAATATTAAAAAATTATTAAAAAATGTGAAAATTGTGTTGTGGTGTAAAAGAGTATAAAAATATATACTGGCCCTTTTGATGGTTTTTTTGGCTGCTGCTTGACCTTGAAGAAGGGAACCCCGTGTCCTTCTTAACGTGGCAAATGGAAGTATGAAGACGGTCAGCGCAAACCTCATGGACCTCACGAAGTTGATGGATCAGGATAAAATTGAATAAAAAATAGAATAAAGCACAATATTAATGCATATCATCCACACGTGAGGGGGGGGGGGAAGGGGGGGGTGTGGGTGGAGGATGAGGTGGGAGGGATGAGAGTGGAATTCCACTAAATACAATCAATGAAACATATACATATAGTTTCAATGACTCACACGGGCTTGTGTGAGACTTCGCCCTCTACGCAGACTGTAGTTTGGTAAATGCAGACTCCTAAGATGGAGTCACAGTAAACATAAAACTCACACGGCCTAATGTGAGTTCTTGCCCTCAGAGGGTGATGTCAGCCTGTATAGGTGATGTGGGATCGTCACAGGAAACAATCTCCCAATAGGTGTGGTGTGTGAGTGGCTCCTCTCCCCGTTGCCCAAAGACCAAAAATGTGTACAAAACCAGGGTTAGCAATTTAACAAGTCTTTATTGGTAACAGGTGTAATATGGACATAAACAAGCATGGCCGTTAAAAACACATAAACGTTATAAAACAAGGTAAACAATATGAATAAACAGAAAGCACACTCACACTTAAAAGCAACTCTTGTTGCCCAGCATCAGCCACGCGGCTTGATCCTGCAAGATCTCCTCCTCCGTTGCTGCTCTCACTGGCGTGTCCGGCAGTGGAACAGGAAGAGAGGATCTAACCGGATGTCCTGCGGTGGCTGGGTCCCTCTCTCAATGAGCTCCGGCAGGGAACAACGCGTTTCGCAGTAAGCTTCGTCAGGTTCCTGCCGGATGCTCATTGTATGCAGTTTATATAGGCGCTGTGTATTAATTAATTAATTAAAACATTTGATTTCCCATAGACGTTGTCTTATTCAATTTAAATGCTGAAACGGAACCCATCTTCCCTAGCCTTTGGTACCAGGGACAATCGAGTGAGTTTAAACATTTCTAAAGGTTAATTCATTACAATAAATATCAAGACATTTAATATATAATACAAAATAAACATAAATGCGTTTTGAAACATTATGTGGTGAGTGTCATAATTGTTTAAAGCACACATAGCCTGAGCACATGATTCTATGAAGGAATAAACCTAAAAGCTGTAACATTTGTGCTATCAGTGAACTTTTCCTCATTTGTTATACAATGCTGCCCTCATGTGGCTGAGTTCGGAATAAACCTGAACGCTGTAACACTTATGCTATCAGTGAACTTTTCTCATTTGATATATAATGCTGCCCTCATGTGGCTAAGCTCGGAATCTACATGGATTTGTTCCCTAATGATGATACATGTTAGTAACAGCTAGCTGTGAGACTGTGAGCAGTAAATCAGTCCCTTTAAATAGTGATGTGGCTACCCAAGTTCATACACATAGATTGTAGTTAAAATTAAACATACATATTATTAATTAAAAATCTGGAAATTTAAATAAATTTAGATCGATTGATACAGATCATCTAAAAACATTGATAGATACAATTTTATACATCAATATAATTTATAATGGTAATCTTGTTGGTTAGTTGCCCCGCTGATATGAGTCAATTTGGTCTGAAAGAGCTGGTTCAAGGTGGATTCCCATTGAAACGTGAAATCCTATTAAAAATGATGGGGAAAAAAGTGGGATATGGGGAGGGAAACAGATCAATGTTTGTTTAAAGGAAGGCTGCAATATCGATCTCTACATTGAGGCCTGTGTGGGCCAAGCTTTTTAATTTATATATCCAAAACGTTTCTTTTCTTGATAAAGTTGTCAGTCTATCCCCACCCCTCCAATGTGGTGGGACTACTTCGATGCCCCTAAATTCCAGGCCAGATGGATCTCCTTGGTGGTGCAGTGCAAAGTGTTTGGATACACTATGTGTCATAAGTTTCCGTCTAATGTTACCTAGGTGCTCCAGTATGCGTACCCATAGTGGTCGGCTGGTACGCCCTACATATTGGAGTCCACAGGGGCAATTGAGCAGATAGACTACGAATTCGGATTTACAGTTAATAAAATGCGCAATTTTGAACTCTTCCCCTGTTGCTTTGGAACTAAACTGAATTTTCTCTTTTGTTCCCTGTTTACAGGCGTTACATCTGTGAAAACCTTTCGCTTTCTGTAGCCAGTTTGAATCCTGGCCTGTTTTCTTACTTTCTGGCTGGAAAAGGCTAGGTGCTAGTCGCCTTTTAATATTGTCTGCCCTCTTATAAATCACCTTGGGTTTCTCTGGGAGGTGTTCTTTCAAGGTGGGGTCTCCCTGTAGGAGATGCCAGTGTTTATTCAGGATCTGTTGAATGCTACCAGCATCTTGACTGTATTGTGTTAGGAAAGCGATATTAAAATCCTCACTAGGTTTTGGTGGATTGGTTTTTAGAATGTCGCTACGTTTAAGCCTCCCTACTTCTCTAATCGCTGCATTCATTTTTTCATTATCGTAATTCTTTGCAATGAAGCGGTTCTTTAGAATATTAGATTGTTCCCTGTAGATGTGATCATCGCTACAGTTTCTCCTAATTCTACGGTCTGTCCTGGTGGTATATTTTTCAGCCACTTCTTGTGGTGGCAACTGGTATTAAGCAAGTAATTGTTACAGTCAACTGTTTTAAAGAAGGTTTTTGTCTTGAGTCTGTTATCTTCTATGCAAATTGTTAGATCTAAGAAGTCTACCGAATTATTTCCGATACATGTTATGAAAGCTAGGTTCCTCTCATTGTTATTAATATAATTCAGAAAATGATTTAGGGTCTCACTATTGCCTCTCCAAATAAAAAACACATCATCGATGTATCTCCGCCATAGTACCAAATCCGCACTGAATTCGTGTTCTGACCAGATGGTATCGGTCTCCCAACTGTCCATAAACAAGTTGGCATAACTCGGTGCGAATTTTGTACCCATGGCTGTTCCACACTTCTGTAGGAAATATGTACCATCGAAATTAAAAAGGTTATGTTTAAGAATGAAATTAATACTTTCTAAAATAAAGCGTCTTTGATCTACGTGTACGGCAGCATCATTTGTTAGCGTCCGTTCGATGGCCTTAATTCCATCATCATGTTTAATAGATGTGTACAATGAAGTCACATCGCAGGTGCACATTTTAAAGCCTTCTTGCCAGTCTACCTGTTCTAGTATATTTAAGATTTGTGTAGTGTCTCTAAGGTAGGATCGCATATTCGCAACGTATGGCTGCAGAAAAAGATCTATGTACTCCGACAGTCGAGATGTGAGTGAGCCTATCCCAGAAATAATGGGTCTACCTAGTGGTGCTTTAATGTCCTTATGGATTTTGGGTAGAAAATAGAATATAGGCATAACCGGAAATTTCACATTAAGATACTCGTATTCCTTATTATTCAGGACTCCTGTTGAGCTGCCCCTATCTAGCAGAGTGAGGAATTCTTCACAGAATTCTTTGTGGGGATTAGTCTTCAGACGTGCATAAGTGATGTCATCCGACAGTATCCTCTCTGCTTCCCCCTTGTAGTATTCCGTGTCCATAATGACTACCCCCCCCCCCCCCCCCCTTTATCTGCTTGTTTGAATGTAATAGCCTTATCTTTCTCTAAATTTTGTAGAGCGATTTTTTCTTTCAGGGTTAGATTGTTTTTTGTTATCTTTGTAGAACCTGTGGTTAGTCTATCAAAGTCCTCCTGGATTTTCTGATGAAAGACTTCTAGGTTATGGCCTTTCGCCCAGCTTGGATAAAATTTGGACTTATTTTTCAGGTTTGAATGTTTGAAATCCTCCAACCCTATATTCATGTTGGCATCATTGTTTATTATCTCCCTAGTTTGTGCATCCTTTGATAAGAAATTTTTTTTAAGGGTTAACTGTCTAATATATTTGTGTGCATCTATATACAGATTGAAACTATTCGCCTTGGCGACTGGTGCGAAATTCAGCCCCTTTTTAATCAGGTTGCATTCATCTATATTTAGTTCTCTTTTGCTCAGATTAAATATATCACTCAAATCGCTGCTCTTTTTCTGTGTCCTTCTTCCTCCCCGCTTTCCTCGTGGGGCCTTTTTCTGAGTTTTGTATTTGGGGATTCTTTTTCTTTCTGGTCTTCCAACACTAGGAAGCGATTCTGAGTTGCTAGGGGTGGTGCTTTGAGTGATTGGGCCTGTTCTAAAAAATGCCCTGCGTGTGGTCGTGGTGATCTTTGCTCTCTCCCATGGCTCTGCTCTCTATCCTGTCTCTCTCTATATGTGGTTCGCTGTTCCCTATAAGGGGACTTGCGTTCTCTTCCTTGGCTGTATTCCCTGTGGTGTTTACGGGGTGACCGATAATGTCTCCTTTGGCTCTCTTCTCTCTCATAACGTCTTTCTCTATATTCCCGATTTGACCCATGATATTTATGGGGTGATCTACGATCCCTTTCCATGCTACGTTCTCTCTCATATCTGTTATCTCTACGTTCTAATGGTGATCTAGCTCTATAGTTGTACGTGGGTGGCTTGCCTCTATGGTAGTTCTCCTGATACTCATTTACTTTGGAGTAATATTTGTTTCTCTGCCAGTTTCCCTCACGGTCTCTATCTTGTTTGTTTGCCTCTTCTCTTTTATTGCTGACTACGTCCTTAGTACTAATAGTTTTTGTTTCTTTATTCTCTCTAGGGGTTTCTACATCCCCAGCTTCCCGCCCTCTTGGTGGTATGTGTCTATCCTCTGTATTGAATGATACATTCTTATGATTATCATATTTGGGGTAGGCTTTATGTTGGTCTATTTTGGTTGGATGGCTCAATGTGTTGGTTCTTGATGTTTTGTTGATCTCTTCTCTGCTTCTATACTCAAACATTTTCCTATCTCTTGGGGTGGTAGGTGGGACTAGTGTAACCCTTTGCCATTTGGAGTTGGACCCTACTAGGTAGTCTTCCTCATCTCGTCTGAATTTCTTGTTTTTGGACTCTATCAGATTTCTTTCTATAGCGTCTATTTCATCAGCTAGTTTTTGGTCTCTATTTAAGAAGGTGGGGTTATCAATGGATTATGGATATTTCCAATCTCTTCTGAATTAATGTAACTTCTCGATCAATTTCTATTAGGGTCTTTGTGTGATGTTTAATAATTAGTTTCATTAGACTGAATGAACAAGCATCCATGGTTTCTTCCCATTGGACATTATACTCTATGTCTGCTAATTCGAAGGAGGATTTTTTATCAAATCGTAGACCCCTAGGGATACGTTTGATGTCTAAGTATTTCTCTAAATAGACTTTATCCCAGACCTTTTTGGTCTCTTTCTTGAGGAGATTCTCAAGTTTGTCGAATTCATTATTTATTGTTTCTACATCTCCCATTTCCGCTGACTCTATTTCTCTCATTTTGTTCTCTATGTTATTACTTCTGAAAATTCTTTTAGTAAAAACGCTCTCTTTGACTTCGGCTATGTTTTCCATCTCTATAGTTTCTTCTTCCATAATTAATCTGGACTTTTTAGGGTGCTGCCACCAGGATGGGATTAGAAAGGCTCAGTGAATGTTTGGACTGGGGCGCTCCCTGGGATATTTGGCTAAAAAATGTTACAATGCCTGTACTGTATTAAAATATTAAAAAATTATTAAAAAATGTGAAAATTGTGTTGCGGTGTAAAAGAGTATAAAAATATATACTGGCCCTTTTGATGTTTTTTTTGGCTGCTGCTTGACCTTGAAGAAGGGAACCCCGTGTCCTTCTTAACGTGGCAAATGGAAGTATGAAGACGGTCAGCGCAAACCTCATGGACCTCACGAAGTTGATGGATCAGGATAAAATTGAATAAAAAATAGAATAAAGCACAATATTAATGCATATCATCCACACGTGAGGGGGGGGGGAGGGGGGGTGTGGGTGGAGGATGAGGTGGGAGGGATGAGAGTGGAATTCCACTAAATACAATCAATGAAACATATACATATAGTTTCAATGACTCACACGGGCTTGTGTGAGACTTCGCCCTCTACGCAGACTGTAGTTTGGTAAATGCAGACTCCTAAGATGGAGTCACAGTAAACATAAAACTCACACGGCCTAATGTGAGTTCTTGCCCTCAGAGGGTGATGTCAGCCTGTATAGGTGATGTGGGATCGTCACAGGAAACAATCTCCCAATAGGTGTGGTGTGTGAGTGGCTCCTCTCCCCGTTGCCCAAAGACCAAAAATGTGTACAAAACCAGGGTTAGCAATTTAACAAGTCTTTATTGGTAACAGGTGTAATATGGACATAAACAAGCATGGCCGTTAAAAACACATAAACGTTATAAAACAAGGTAAACAAAATGAATAAACAGAAAGCACACTCACACTTAAAAGCAACTCTTGTTGCCCAGCATCAGCCACGCGGCTTGATCCTGCAAGATCTCCTCCTCCGTTGCTGCTCTCACTGGCGTGTCCGGCAGTGGAACAGGAAGAGAGGATCTAACCGGATGTCCTGCGGTGGCTGGGTCCCTCTCTCAATGAGCTCCGGCAGGGAACAACGCGTTTCGCAATAAGCTTCGTCAGGTTCCTGCCGGATGCTCATTGTATGCAGTTTATATAGGCGCTGTGTATTAATTAATTAATTAAAACATTTGATTTCCCATAGACGTTGTCTTATTCAATTTAAATGCTGAAACGGAACCCATCTTCCCTAGCCTTTGGTACCAGGGACAATCGAGTGAGTTTAAACATTTCTAAAGGTTAATTCATTACAATAAATATCAAGACATTTAATATATAATACAAAATAAACATAAATGCGTTTTGAAACATTATGTGGTGAGTGTCATAATTGTTTAAAGCACACATAGCCTGAGCACATGATTCTATGAAGGAATAAACCTAAAAGCTGTAACACTTGTGCTCTCAGTGAACTTTTCCTCATTTGTTATACAATGCTGCCCTCATGTGGCTGAGTTCGGAATAAACCTGAACGCTGTAACACTTATGCTATCAGTGAACTTTTCTCATTTGATATATAATGCTGCCCTCATGTGGCTAAGCTCGGAATCTACATGGATTTGTTCCCTAATGATGATACATGTTAGTAACAGCTAGCTGTGAGACTGTGAGCAGTAAATCAGTCCCTTTAAATAGTGATGTGGCTACCCAAGTTCATACACATAGATTGTAGTTAAAATTAAACATACATATTATTAATTAAAAATCTGGAAATTTAAATAAATTTAGATCGATTGATACAGATCATCTAAAAACATTGATAGATACAATTTTATACATCAATATAATTTATAATGGTAATCTTGTTGGTTAGTTGCCCCGCTGATATGAGTCAATTTGGTCTGAAAGAGCTGGTTCAAGGTGGATTCCCATTGAAACATGAAATCCTATTAAAAATGATGGGGAAAAAAGTGGGATATGGGGATGGAAACAGATCACTGTGTGTTTAAAGGAAGGCTGCAATATCGATCTCTACATTGAGGCCTGTGGGGGCCAAGCTTTTTAATTTATATATCCAAAACGTTTCTTTTCTTGATAAAGTTGTCAGTCTATCCCCACCCCTCCAATGTGGTGGGACTACTTCGATGCCCCTAAATTCCAGGCCAGATGGATCTCCTTGGTGGTGCAGTGCAAAGTGTTTGGATACACTATGTGTCATAAGTTTCCGTCTAATGTTACCTAGGTGCTCCAGTATGCGTACCCGTAGTGGTCGGCTGGTACGCCCTACATATTGGAGTCCACAGGGGCAATTGAGCAGATAGACTACGAATTCGGATTTACAGTTAATAAAATGCGCAATTTTGAACTCTTCCCCTGTTGCTTTGGAACTAAACTGAATTTTCTCTTTTGTTCCCTGTTTACAGGCTTTACAGGCGTTACATCTGTGAAAACCTTTCGCTTTCTGTAGCCAGTTTGAATCCTGGCCTGTTTTCTTACTTTCTGGCTGGAAAAGGCTAGGTGCTAGTCGCCTTTTAATATTGTCTGCCCTCTTATAAATCACCTTGGGTTTCTCTGGGAGGTGTTCTTTCAAGGTGGGGTCTCCCTGTAGGAGATGCCAGTGTTTATTCAGGATCTGTTGAATGCTACCAGCATCTTGACTGTATTGTGTTAGGAAAGCGATATTAAAATCCTCACTAGGTTTTGGTGGATTGGTTTTTAGAATGTCGCTACGTTTAAGCCTCCCTACTTCTCTAATCGCTGCATTCATTTTTTCATTATCGTAATTCTTTGCAATGAAGCGGTTCTTTAGAATATTAGATTGTTCCCTGTAGATGTGATCATCGCTACAGTTTCTCCTAATTCTACGAAATTGTCCTGGTGGTATATTTTTCAGCCACTTCTTGTGGTGGCAACTGGTATTAAGCAAGTAATTGTTACAGTCAACTGTTTTAAAGAAGGTTTTTGTCTTGAGTCTGTTATCTTCTATGCAAATTGTTAGATCTAAGAAGTCTACCGAATTATTTCCGATACATGTTATGAAAGCTAGGTTCCTCTCATTGTTATTAATATAATTCAGAAAATGATTTAGGGTCTCACTATTGCCTCTCCAAATAAAAAACACATCATCGATGTATCTCCGCCATAGTACCAAATCCGCACTGAATTCGTGTTCTGACCAGATGGTATCGGTCTCCCAACTGTCCATAAACAAGTTGGCATAACTCGGTGCGAATTTTGTACCCATGGCTGTTCCACACTTCTGTTGGAAATATGTACCATCGAAATTAAAAAGGTTATGTTTAAGAATGAAATGAATATTTTCTAAAATAAAGCGTCTTTGATCTAAGTGTACGGCAGCATCATTTGTTAGCGTCCGTTCGATGGCCTTAATTCCATCATCATGTTTAATAGATGTGTACAATGAAGTCACATCGCAGGTGCACATTTTAAAGCCTTCTTGCCAGTCTACCTGTTCTAGTATATTTAAGATTTGTGTAGTGTCTCTAAGGTAGGATCGCATATTCGCAACGTATGGCTGCAGAAAAAGATCTATGTACTCCGACAGTCGAGATGTGAGTGAGCCTATCCCAGAAATAATGGGTCTACCTGGTGGTGCTTTAATGTCCTTATGGATTTTGGGTAGAAAATAGAATATAGGCATAACCGGAAATTTCACATTAAGATACTCGTATTCCTTATTATTCAGGACTCCTGTTGAGCTGCCCCTATCTAGCAGAGTGAGGAATTCTTCACAGAATTCTTTGTGGGGATTAGTCTTCAGACGTGCATAAGTGATGTCATCCGACAGTATCCTCTCTGCTTCCCCCTTGTAGTATTCCGTGTCCATAATGACTACCCCTCCCCCCCTTTATCTGCTTGTTTGAATGTAATAGCCTTATCTTTCTCTAAATTTTGTAGAGCGATTTTTTCTTTCAGGGTTAGATTGTTTTTTGTTATCTTTGTAGAACCTGTGGTTAGTCTATCAAAGTCCTCCTGGATTTTCTGATGAAAGACTTCTAGGTTATGGCCTTTCGCCCAGCTTGGATAAAATTTGGACTTATTTTTCAGGTTTGAATGTTTTAAATCCTCCAACCCTATATTCATGTTGGCATCATTGTTTATTATCTCCCTAGTTTGTGCATCCTTTGATAAGAAATTTTTTTTAAGTGTTAACTGTCTAATATATTTGTGTGCATCTATATACAGATTGAAACTATTCGCCTTGGCGACTGGTGCGAAATTCAGCCCCTTTTTAATCAGGTTGCATTCATCTATATTTAGTTCTCTTTTGCTCAGATTAAATATATTACTCAAATCGCTGCTCTTTTTCTGTGTCCTTCTTCCTCCCCGCTTTCCTCGTGGGGCCTTTTTCTGAGTTTTGTATTTGGGGATTCTTTTTCTTTCTGGTCTTCCAACACTAGGAAGCGATTCTGAGTTGCTAGGGGTGGTGCTTTGAGTGATTGGGCCTGTTCTAAAAAATGCCCTGCGTGTGGTCGTGGTGATCTTTGCTCTCTCCCATGGCTCTGCTCTCTATCCTGTCTCTC
The DNA here is from genome assembly GCF_040206685.1 of Ascaphus truei. NCBI lineage: Eukaryota > Metazoa > Chordata > Amphibia > Anura > Ascaphidae > Ascaphus > Ascaphus truei. Next base: position 27,877,991 of record NC_134501.1, on the reverse strand, counting down.
TCTATATGTGGTTCGCTGTTCCCTATAAGGGGACTTGCGTTCTCTTCCTTGGCTGTATTCCCTGTGGTGTTTACGGGGTGACCGATAATGTCTCCTTTGGCTCTCTTCTCTCTCATAACGTCTTTCTCTATATTCCCGATTTGACCCATGATATTTATGGGGTGATCTACGATCCCTTTCCATGCTACGTTCTCTCTCATATCTGTTATCTCTACGTTCTAATGGTGATCTAGCTCTATAGTTGTACGTGGGTGGCTTGCCTCTATGGTAGTTCTCCTGATACTCATTTACTTTGGAGTAATATTTGTTTCTCTGACAGTTTCCCTCACGGTCTCTATCTTGTTTGTTTGCCTCTTCTCTTTTATTGCTGACTACGTCCTTAGTACTAATAGTTTTTGTTTCTTTATTCTCTCTAGGGGTTTCTACATCCCCAGCTTCCCGCCCTCTTGGTGGTATGTGTCTATCCTCTGTATTGAATGATACATTCTTATGATTATCATATTTATGGTAGGCTTTATGTTGGTCTATTTTGGTTGGATGGCTCAATGTGTTGGTTCTTGATGTTTTGTTGATCTCTTCTCTGCTTCTATACTCAGACATTTTCCTATCTCTTGGGGTGGTAGGTGGGACTAGTGTAACCCTTTGCCATTTGGGGTTGGACCCTACTAGGTAGTCTTCCTCATCTTGTTTTTGGACTCTATCAGATTTCTTTCTATAGCGTCTATTTCATCAGCTAGTTTTTGGTCTCTATTTAAGAAGGTGGGGTTATCTATGGATTATGGATATTTCCAATCTCTTCTGAATTAATGTAACTTCTCGATCAATTTCTATTAGGGTCTTTGTGTGATGTTTAATAATTAGTTTCATTAGACTGAATGAACAAGCATCCATGGTTTCTTCCCATTGGACATTATACTCTATGGGCCTCATGCAGTAAGCCCCGATACAAAATTTTCGGCACGAATTGCGAAAATGTATTTTTTGGGCGATTTGCCCTCGCAGTATTCAGTAAGGGCCGAATCCTTCCGATCCCTGCTGAAGCACTGCGAAAGCAAAGCTGCCGATGAGCTGTGGCGATACAGCCTGGCTCCCGATAAGGCTCCCGATAAGCCTTTGGTGCCGATAGATGTTTGCAGCTGAGAGAGACAAGCCGCTCTCTCAGCACAAACTTCGGCACCAAAAAAAGTATTTAAAAACAACTTTTATTTATACTCTACATGTGCAGGGGGTCTTCGGAGCTGAACCGCGTTGGTTTGAGGTCCGGGGACCCCCTGCCCCCCGAGATACAGGCCCCTTTATGAGGTGCCGGTATCCCTCGGCGTTTAAAGGTCCCGATCACGTGACCGCGGCCTGTAAACAAACCAGAGGGATACCGGCACCCCATAAAGGGGCCTGTATCTCGGGGGGCAGGGGGTCCCCGGACCTCAAGCCAACGCTGTTCTGCTCCGGAGACCCTCTGCACATGTATAGTATAAATAAAACACACACACATCAATAAAGACTCGTTCCTTACCTTGGCGGCTATGTGCAACGGTAATGAAGCAGCATGAATGTCTTTTTAATTATACTGTACAGTGAGCAGGGGGTCCCCTGAGCTGAACCGCATTGCTTTGTGGACCAGGGACCCCCTGCTTCCTGAGTTACAGGCCCCGGTATGTGTCATCGGGTGGCAGTGTCGCCGCCATGTTTATAGCGTCCCCGCAATAAACATGGCGTCCACACTGTAACCGATGGCCCAAACCGGGGCCTGTAACTCGGGAGGCAGGGGGTCTCTGAGCCACAAATAAATGCGCTTCAGCTCAGGGGGCCTCCTGCTTCCGCACAATATTATTAAAATACATTAATGCTGCTTCATTACCATAGCGGATAGCCGCTAAGGCAATGAAGGGGTTAACGCATAGTAGCATGTTTATTGGGGACAAATGCCCCCAATAAACATAGCAGCAATACACAACATACAGTATAGTAATGGGCAGAATGACTATTATCCACAAATGGATAATAGTGCAGTTGTCCATTTACAATACTTACACAACAATAAAGACTTTAAATACATATAGCACTCACCCATGTCCCACTGCCACGATGAAGGCCATCCTCATCTTCATCCTGCCCATGCCCCATCCGCTTCTGCAAAACAAACACAAGAATTACAACATCCAAATTAATGTCCCCTAACCCCTTAATCACCATAGCGGTTATTAACCGCTACAGTTATTAAGGGGTTAAGCCACCATCACCCACATACCCTCCCCCACAAAGCCCCCCAACCACCCTCACCCAATACCCACAGGGGAGTCCTACCAAATACCCTTGGGCCTAATACCCCCTCCCCCAGCACATACAGTACAATAATGTGCCAAATAACTATTATCCACATAGGGATAATACATTATTTGGCCATTATTAAACACATTCAATAACGTTAAAATGTAAATAAAATTGTACTAACCTCATCAATAAGAAGTCTCCGTCGCCAGCATCATCCTTGGGGTCCGTTGCCAACATTAGAAATAGCCACAACATTTCAATATCATTAACATAACACTGAACCCCTTAATCACCTTATCGGGTACTAACCTGAAAGGTAATTAAGGGGTGAAGCCATCCTGCAATGCCTACAACAGTTATGCATAACATCTTCAGTGAAATAAAAACCAATTGCCTAACCAAATTCCATTTAATCATTCAATCTGTAGGCTCACATGCCTCATAAAACATTGCATTTACAGTGTATACATGTAGCATAACATGTAAACTGCATGTACACGCTGCAAATCAATGTTAACAATACAATAATGCCACTCAAATCGCCATACATCACAAGAAGTATATTATTTAATACAATAAACTCACCATCAATGAATTACCACACATCAATTACATCCCTAAACAATTAAAATACCATCCATACCAATTACACAATGAACTAAAGCTATCCTAACAGAGAACCACTTCAAAACATAGAAAAAAGTACACCAACAAATACAATATACTAAAGCAAGGCTTTCCATATCCTATTGTACGGCCTGGAAGCCCAAAACTTACATCTGTCTAAAAATAAAATACATTTAGCACACATCAATGCATAGCCACAATGATTAACAATACAGAATTAGAAGCTTTAACAACACTATCATTTCTTACCCTGTATATATATCTGTACACATACATACAGACATACATACAGTGGGAAGAAATGATATGCATTATAAAAAATGAAAACATGAAAAAGCAACACAAAAAACAGTTACATTAAGTACATTTCTTTATTTAACTTACCATTACTTGCCCCCACCGACTCCCGTTGATCAGCTTACTCACGAACCAATCCACGACACCATCCACGACACCATCCAGGAACAAATCCACGACACCATTCAGGAACAAATCCACGACACCATCCAGGAACCAATCCAAGAACAAGTGCAGGAACCAATCCAGGAAGCAAGCCACGAAGAAATCCAAGAAACAATCCACGACACGATCCAGGAACAGGAACCCATAAAAGAAAAGAAAAAAACAAATTAAACATTAAAATAATAAAACATGACAATCAAGGGTTGTACTAGTTTTATTCTTAGTGAATCTGTATTACAATACCTTGTTCCGGGGTCTTCTTGACATCCGGTGCCACGCCCTGGTCTTCAATCTTCAGGAGGAGGTCCGTCCTCCTCGGCATCTGCCTTCAAAATGAGACGACATAGGCTTTTATAGGCCTATGACGTCACATTTGTCGTCATATGGTTCCCACGGCCCTGATTGGGCCGTGAAAACCATGTGTTTTGGCCGATGTAAAAAAATTGATGACGTCACTTAAAGGCAATGCCAGCACAGCCAATCAGAATGGCTTTGCTGCTATTGCCTTTAAGAAAACGTCATGAAATGACACATGGCCGGACTCACATGGTAAGCCAGCCAATCAGAGCGTGGGAACTACATCTCATGACGTTTTCTTAAAGGCAATAGCAGCAAAGCCATTCTGATTGGCTGTGCTGGCATTGCCTTTAAGTGACGTCATCAATTTTTTTACATCGGCCAAAACACATGGTTTTCACGGCCCAATCAGGGCCGTGGGAACCATATGACGACAAATGTGACGTCATAGGCCTATAAAAGCCTATGTCGTCTCATTTTGAAGGCAGATGCCGAGGAGGACGGACCTCCTCCTGAAGATTGAAGACCAGGGCGTGGCACCGGATGTCAAGAAGACCCCGGAACAAGGTATTGTAATACAGATTCACTAAGAATAAAACTAGTACAACCCTTGATTGTCATGTTTTATTATTTTAATGTTTAATTTGTTTTTTTCTTTTCTTTTATGGGTTCCTGTTCCTGGATCGTGTCGTGGATTGTTTCTTGGATTTCTTCGTGGCTTGCTTCCTGGATTGGTTCCTGCACTTGTTCTTGGATTGGTTCCTGGATGGTGTCGTGGATTTGTTCCTGAATGGTGTCGTGGATTTGTTCCTGGATGGTGTCGTGGATGGTGTCGTGGATTGGTTCGTGAGTAAGCTGATCAACGGGAGTCGGTGGGGGCAAGTAATGGTAAGTTAAATAAAGAAATGTACTTAATGTAACTGTTTTTTGTGTTGCTTTTTCATGTTTTCATTTTTTATAATGCATATCATTTCTTCCCACTGTATGTATGTCTGTATGTATGTGTACAGATATATATACAGGGTAAGAAATGATAGTGTTGTTAAAGCTTCTAATTCTGTATTGTTAATCATTGTGGCTATGCATTGATGTGTGCTAAATGTATTTTATTTTTAGACAGATGTAAGTTTTGGGCTTCCAGGCCGTACAATAGGATATGGAAAGCCTTGCTTTAGTATATTGTATTTGTTGGTGTACTTTTTTCTATGTTTTGAAGTGGTTCTCTGTTAGGATAGCTTTAGTTCATTGTGTAATTGGTATGGATGGTATTTTAATTGTTTAGGGATGTAATTGATGTGTGGTAATTCATTGATGGTGAGTTTATTGTATTAAATAATATACTTCTTGTGATGTATGGCGATTTGAGTGGCATTATTGTATTGTTAACATTGATTTGCAGCGTGTACATGCAGTTTACATGTTATGCTACATGTATACACTGTAAATGCAATGTTTTATGAGGCATGTGAGCCTACAGATTGAATGATTAAATGGAATTTGGTTAGGCAATTGGTTTTTATTTCACTGAAGATGTTATGCATAACTGTTGTAGGCATTGCAGGATGGCTTCACCCCTTAATTACCTTTCAGGTTAGTACCCGATAAGGTGATTAAGGGGTTCAGTGTTATGTTAATGATATTGAAATGTTGTGGCTATTTCTAATGTTGGCAACGGACCCCAAGGATGATGCTGGCGACGGAGACTTCTTATTGATGAGGTTAGTACAATTTTATTTACATTTTAACGTTATTGAATGTGTTTAATAATGGCCAAATAATGTATTATCCCTATGTGGATAATAGTTATTTGGCACATTATTGTACTGTATGTGCTGGGGGAGGGGGTATTAGGCCCAAGGGTATTTGGTAGGACTCCCCTGTGGGTATTGGGTGAGGGTGGTTGGGGGGCTTTGTGGGGGAGGGTATGTGGGTGATGGTGGCTTAACCCCTTAATAACTGTAGCGGTTAATAACCGCTATGGTGATTAAGGGGTTAGGGGACATTAATTTGGATGTTGTAATTCTTGTGTTTGTTTTGCAGAAGCGGATGGGGCATGGGCAGGATGAAGATGAGGATGGCCTTCATCGTGGCAGTGGGACATGGGTGAGTGCTATATGTATTTAAAGTCTTTATTGTTGTGTATGTATTGTAAATGGACAACTGCACTATTATCCTTTTGTGGATAATAGTCATTGTACCAATTACTATACAGTATGTTAGGGGGGTATAGGTGTTGTTGGGTATATATATATATATATATATATAATATAATTATTTATTTATGTAGTTATTGTGGGGCTGGGGTGTGTATTTTTTTAATATTGTGGCTAGTGGGGGTGGGTGAAAGGGGTATTAGCCCCAACGGTGGTAGTTTAGGGCTTGCGGGTGGGTAGCGGGAGGCCTTAACCCCTTCAGGACCGTAGCGGTATTAACTGCTACGGTCGTGAAGGGGTTAAGTGCCCTCGCAACCCCCCCGCAAGTCCTAAACTCACACCCAGGGCCAAATACCCCCCTCACCCATCCCCGCTACCCACAATAACGCTGGCACGGTGGGTTAACCCCTTCATTGCCTTAGCGGTTAGCCGCTAAGGTAATGAAGTGGCTTTTAAATGCCTTTTTCCTGCCTCGGATGCATGCCGGGGGGCTCCGGTGCGGGTATCAGCTCCGGAGACCCCCGGCATCAATCACAGGCAGGAAAAAGGGCTGATTTTTCCTAAGTGTCGCCCTTGCCGATGCTTCTCCTTCAGCAAGTTGCCAACTTTAGTTGGCGGGCTGGATTGGCCATAAAATCTCCAATCTGGCCTGCCGATCAGCACCAAAAAGCTGATCGGGGCTTACTGAATTCAGGCGGGAAAAAAAAGTCCCGATAAGTGGCTTATCGGCAGCCGGGTGGCGAAAAAAATTTTTTCGCAAGAAAAGTTGCCGATAATTCCCACTTATCGGGGCTTACTGAATCAGGAGGGCAAAAAACGGCTATAAAATGCCGAAAAAGCCTTATCGGGGCTTACTGCATGAGGCCCTATGTCTGCTAATTCGAAGGAGGATTTTTTATCAAATCGTAGACCCCTAGGGATACGTTTGATGTCTAAGTATTTCTCTAAATAGACTTTATCCCAGACCTTTTTGGTCTCTTTCTTGAGGAGATTCTCAAGTTTGTCGAATTCATTATTTATTGTTTCTACATCTCCCATTTCCGCTGACTCTATTTCTCTCATTTTGTTCTCTATGTTATTACTTCTGAAAATTCTTTTAGTAAAAACGCTCTCTTTGACTTCGGCTATGTTTTCCATCTCTATAGTTTCTTCTTCCATAATTAATCTGGACTTTTTAGGGTGCTGCAACCAGGATGGGATTAGAAAGGCTCAGTGAATGTTTGGACTGGGGCGCTCCCTGGGATATTTGGCTAAAAAATGTTACAATGCCTGTACTGTATTAAAATATTAAAAAATTATTAAAAAATGTGAAAATTGTGTTGTGGTGTAAAAGAGTATAAAAATATATACTGGCCCTTTTGATGGTTTTTTTGGCTGCTGCTTGACCTTGAAGAAGGGAACCCCGTGTCCTTCTTAACGTGGCAAATGGAAGTATGAAGACGGTCAGCGCAAACCTCATGGACCTCACGAAGTTGATGGATCAGGATAAAATTGAATAAAAAATAGAATAAAGCACAATATTAATGCATATCATCCACACGTGAGGGGGGGGGAAGGGGGGGGTGTGGGTGGAGGATGAGGTGGGAGGGATGAGAGTGGAATTCCACTAAATACAATCAATGAAACATATACATATAGTTTCAATGACTCACACGGGCTTGTGTGAGACTTCGCCCTCTACGCAGACTGTAGTTTGGTAAATGCAGACTCCTAAGATGGAGTCACAGTAAACATAAAACTCACACGGCCTAATGTGAGTTCTTGCCCTCAGAGGGTGATGTCAGCCTGTATAGGTGATGTGGGATCGTCACAGGAAACAATCTCCCAATAGGTGTGGTGTGTGAGTGGCTCCTCTCCCCGTTGCCCAAAGACCAAAAATGTGTACAAAACCAGGGTTAGCAATTTAACAAGTCTTTATTGGTAACAGGTGTAATATGGACATAAACAAGCATGGCCGTTAAAAACACATAAACGTTATAAAACAAGGTAAACAATATGAATAAACAGAAAGCACACTCACACTTAAAAGCAACTCTTGTTGCCCAGCATCAGCCACGCGGCTTGATCCTGCAAGATCTCCTCCTCCGTTGCTGCTCTCACTGGCGTGTCCGGCAGTGGAACAGGAAGAGAGGATCTAACCGGATGTCCTGCGGTGGCTGGGTCCCTCTCTCAATGAGCTCCGGCAGGGAACAACGCGTTTCGCAGTAAGCTTCGTCAGGTTCCTGCCGGATGCTCATTGTATGCAGTTTATATAGGCGCTGTGTATTAATTAATTAATTAAAACATTTGATTTCCCATAGACGTTGTCTTATTCAATTTAAATGCTGAAACGGAACCCATCTTCCCTAGCCTTTGGTACCAGGGACAATCGAGTGAGTTTAAACATTTCTAAAGGTTAATTCATTACAATAAATATCAAGACATTTAATATATAATACAAAATAAACATAAATGCGTTTTGAAACATTATGTGGTGAGTGTCATAATTGTTTAAAGCACACATAGCCTGAGCACATGATTCTATGAAGGAATAAACCTAAAAGCTGTAACATTTGTGCTATCAGTGAACTTTTCCTCATTTGTTATACAATGCTGCCCTCATGTGGCTGAGTTCGGAATAAACCTGAACGCTGTAACACTTATGCTATCAGTGAACTTTTCTCATTTGATATATAATGCTGCCCTCATGTGGCTAAGCTCGGAATCTACATGGATTTGTTCCCTAATGATGATACATGTTAGTAACAGCTAGCTGTGAGACTGTGAGCAGTAAATCAGTCCCTTTAAATAGTGATGTGGCTACCCAAGTTCATACACATAGATTGTAGTTAAAATTAAACATACATATTATTAATTAAAAATCTGGAAATTTAAATAAATTTAGATCGATTGATACAGATCATCTAAAAACATTGATAGATACAATTTTATACATCAATATAATTTATAATGGTAATCTTGTTGGTTAGTTGCCCCGCTGATATGAGTCAATTTGGTCTGAAAGAGCTGGTTCAAGGTGGATTCCCATTGAAACGTGAAATCCTATTAAAAATGATGGGGAAAAAAGTGGGATATGGGGAGGGAAACAGATCAATGTTTGTTTAAAGGAAGGCTGCAATATCGATCTCTACATTGAGGCCTGTGTGGGCCAAGCTTTTTAATTTATATATCCAAAACGTTTCTTTTCTTGATAAAGTTGTCAGTCTATCCCCACCCCTCCAATGTGGTGGGACTACTTCGATGCCCCTAAATTCCAGGCCAGATGGATCTCCTTGGTGGTGCAGTGCAAAGTGTTTGGATACACTATGTGTCATAAGTTTCCGTCTAATGTTACCTAGGTGCTCCAGTATGCGTACCCATAGTGGTCGGCTGGTACGCCCTACATATTGGAGTCCACAGGGGCAATTGAGCAGATAGACTACGAATTCGGATTTACAGTTAATAAAATGCGCAATTTTGAACTCTTCCCCTGTTGCTTTGGAACTAAACTGAATTTTCTCTTTTGTTCCCTGTTTACAGGCGTTACATCTGTGAAAACCTTTCGCTTTCTGTAGCCAGTTTGAATCCTGGCCTGTTTTCTTACTTTCTGGCTGGAAAAGGCTAGGTGCTAGTCGCCTTTTAATATTGTCTGCCCTCTTATAAATCACCTTGGGTTTCTCTGGGAGGTGTTCTTTCAAGGTGGGGTCTCCCTGTAGGAGATGCCAGTGTTTATTCAGGATCTGTTGAATGCTACCAGCATCTTGACTGTATTGTGTTAGGAAAGCGATATTAAAATCCTCACTAGGTTTTGGTGGATTGGTTTTTAGAATGTCGCTACGTTTAAGCCTCCCTACTTCTCTAATCGCTGCATTCATTTTTTCATTATCGTAATTCTTTGCAATGAAGCGGTTCTTTAGAATATTAGATTGTTCCCTGTAGATGTGATCATCGCTACAGTTTCTCCTAATTCTACGAAACTGTCCTGGTGGTATATTTTTCAGCCACTTCTTGTGGTGGCAACTGGTATTAAGCAAGTAATTGTTACAGTCAACTGTTTTAAAGAAGGTTTTTGTCTTGAGTCTGTTATCTTCTATGCAAATTGTTAGATCTAAGAAGTCTACCGAATTATTTCCGATACATGTTATGAAAGCTAGGTTCCTCTCATTGTTATTAATATAATTCAGAAAATGATTTAGGGTCTCACTATTGCCTCTCCAAATAAAAAACACATCATCGATGTATCTCCGCCATAGTACCAAATCCGCACTGAATTCGTGTTCTGACCAGATGGTATCGGTCTCCCAACTGTCCATAAACAAGTTGGCATAACTCGGTGCGAATTTTGTACCCATGGCTGTTCCACACTTCTGTAGGAAATATGTACCATCGAAATTAAAAAGGTTATGTTTAAGAATGAAATTAATACTTTCTAAAATAAAGCGTCTTTGATCTACGTGTACGGCAGCATCATTTGTTAGCGTCCGTTCGATGGCCTTAATTCCATCATCATGTTTAATAGATGTGTACAATGAAGTCACATCGCAGGTGCACATTTTAAAGCCTTCTTGCCAGTCTACCTGTTCTAGTATATTTAAGATTTGTGTAGTGTCTCTAAGGTAGGATCGCATATTCGCAACGTATGGCTGCAGAAAAAGATCTATGTACTCCGACAGTCGAGATGTGAGTGAGCCTATCCCAGAAATAATGGGTCTACCTAGTGGTGCTTTAATGTCCTTATGGATTTTGGGTAGAAAATAGAATATAGGCATAACCGGAAATTTCACATTAAGATACTCGTATTCCTTATTATTCAGGACTCCTGTTGAGCTGCCCCTATCTAGCAGAGTGAGGAATTCTTCACAGAATTCTTTGTGGGGATTAGTCTTCAGACGTGCATAAGTGATGTCATCCGACAGTATCCTCTCTGCTTCCCCCTTGTAGTATTCCGTGTCCATAATGACTACCCCCCCCCCCCCCTTTATCTGCTTGTTTGAATGTAATAGCCTTATCTTTCTCTAAATTTTGTAGAGCGATTTTTTCTTTCAGGGTTAGATTGTTTTTTGTTATCTTTGTAGAACCTGTGGTTAGTCTATCAAAGTCCTCCTGGATTTTCTGATGAAAGACTTCTAGGTTATGGCCTTTCGCCCAGCTTGGATAAAATTTGGACTTATTTTTCAGGTTTGAATGTTTGAAATCCTCCAACCCTATATTCATGTTGGCATCATTGTTTATTATCTCCCTAGTTTGTGCATCCTTTGATAAGAATTTTTTTTTAAGGGTTAACTGTCTAATATATTTGTGTGCATCTATATACAGATTGAAACTATTCGCCTTGGCGACTGGTGCGAAATTCAGCCCCTTTTTAATCAGGTTGCATTCATCTATATTTAGTTCTCTTTTGCTCAGATTAAATATATCACTCAAATCGCTGCTCTTTTTCTGTGTCCTTCTTCCTCCCCGCTTTCCTCGTGGGGCCTTTTTCTGAGTTTTGTATTTGGGGATTCTTTTTCTTTCTGGTCTTCCAACACTAGGAAGCGATTCTGAGTTGCTAGGGGTGGTGCTTTGAGTGATTGGGCCTGTTCTAAAAAATGCCCTGCGTGTGGTCGTGGTGATCTTTGCTCTCTCCCATGGCTCTGCTCTCTATCCTGTCTCTCTCTATATGTGGTTCGCTGTTCCCTATAAGGGGACTTGCGTTCTCTTCCTTGGCTGTATTCCCTGTGGTGTTTACGGGGTGACCGATAATGTCTCCTTTGGCTCTCTTCTCTCTCATAACGTCTTTCTCTATATTCCCGATTTGACCCATGATATTTATGGGGTGATCTACGATCCCTTTCCATGCTACGTTCTCTCTCATATCTGTTATCTCTACGTTCTAATGGTGATCTAGCTCTATAGTTGTACGTGGGTGGCTTGCCTCTATGGTAGTTCTCCTGATACTCATTTACTTTGGAGTAATATTTGTTTCTCTGCCAGTTTCCCTCACGGTCTCTATCTTGTTTGTTTGCCTCTTCTCTTTTATTGCTGACTACGTCCTTAGTACTAATAGTTTTTGTTTCTTTATTCTCTCTAGGGGTTTCTACATCCCCAGCTTCCCGCCCTCTTGGTGGTATGTGTCTATCCTCTGTATTGAATGATACATTCTTATGATTATCATATTTGGGGTAGGCTTTATGTTGGTCTATTTTGGTTGGATGGCTCAATGTGTTGGTTCTTGATGTTTTGTTGATCTCTTCTCTGCTTCTATACTCAAACATTTTCCTATCTCTTGGGGTGGTAGGTGGGACTAGTGTAACCCTTTGCCATTTGGAGTTGGACCCTACTAGGTAGTCTTCCTCATCTCGTCTGAATTTCTTGTTTTTGGACTCTATCAGATTTCTTTCTATAGCGTCTATTTCATCAGCTAGTTTTTGGTCTCTATTTAAGAAGGTGGGGTTATCAATGGATTATGGATATTTCCAATCTCTTCTGAATTAATGTAACTTCTCGATCAATTTCTATTAGGGTCTTTGTGTGATGTTTAATAATTAGTTTCATTAGACTGAATGAACAAGCATCCATGGTTTCTTCCCATTGGACATTATACTCTATGTCTGCTAATTCGAAGGAGGATTTTTTATCAAATCGTAGACCCCTAGGGATACGTTTGATGTCTAAGTATTTCTCTAAATAGACTTTATCCCAGACCTTTTTGGTCTCTTTCTTGAGGAGATTCTCAAGTTTGTCGAATTCATTATTTATTGTTTCTACATCTCCCATTTCCGCTGACTCTATTTCTCTCATTTTGTTCTCTATGTTATTACTTCTGAAAATTCTTTTAGTAAAAACGCTCTCTTTGACTTCGGCTATGTTTTCCATCTCTATAGTTTCTTCTTCCATAATTAATCTGGACTTTTTAGGGTGCTGCCACCAGGATGGGATTAGAAAGGCTCAGTGAATGTTTGGACTGGGGCGCTCCCTGGGATATTTGGCTAAAAAATGTTACAATGCCTGTACTGTATTAAAATATTAAAAAATTATTAAAAAATGTGAAAATTGTGTTGCGGTGTAAAAGAGTATAAAAATATATACTGGCCCTTTTGATGGTTTTTTTGGCTGCTGCTTGACCTTGAAGAAGGGAACCCCGTGTCCTTCTTAACGTGGCAAATGGAAGTATGAAGACGGTCAGCGCAAACCTCATGGACCTCACGAAGTTGATGGATCAGGATAAAATTGAATAAAAAATAGAATAAAGCACAATATTAATGCATATCATCCACACGTGAGGGGGGGGGAAGGGGGGGGTGTGGGTGGAGGATGAGGTGGGAGGGATGAGAGTGGAATTCCACTAAATACAATCAATGAAACATATACATATAGTTTCAATGACTCACACGGGCTTGTGTGAGACTTCGCCCTCTACGCAGACTGTAGTTTGGTAAATGCAGACTCCTAAGATGGAGTCACAGTAAACATAAAACTCACACGGCCTAATGTGAGTTCTTGCCCTCAGAGGGTGATGTCAGCCTGTATAGGTGATGTGGGATCGTCACAGGAAACAATCTCCCAATAGGTGTGGTGTGTGAGTGGCTCCTCTCCCCGTTGCCCAAAGACCAAAAATGTGTACAAAACCAGGGTTAGCAATTTAACAAGTCTTTATTGGTAACAGGTGTAATATGGACATAAACAAGCATGGCCGTTAAAAACACATAAACGTTATAAAACAAGGTAAACAATATGAATAAACAGAAAGCACACTCACACTTAAAAGCAACTCTTGTTGCCCAGCATCAGCCACGCGGCTTGATCCTGCAAGATCTCCTCCTCCGTTGCTGCTCTCACTGGCGTGTCCGGCAGTGGAACAGGAAGAGAGGATCTAACCGGATGTCCTGCGGTGGCTGGGTCCCTCTCTCAATGAGCTCCGGCAGGGAACAACGCGTTTCGCAGTAAGCTTCGTCAGGTTCCTGCCGGATGCTCATTGTATGCAGTTTATATAGGCGCTGTGTATTAATTAATTAATTAAAACATTTGATTTCCCATAGACGTTGTCTTATTCAATTTAAATGCTGAAACGGAACCCATCTTCCCTAGCCTTTGGTACCAGGGACAATCGAGTGAGTTTAAACATTTCTAAAGGTTAATTCATTACAATAAATATCAAGACATTTAATATATAATACAAAATAAACATAAATGCGTTTTGAAACATTATGTGGTGAGTGTCATTGTTTAAAGCACACATAGCCTGAGCACATGATTCTATGAAGGAATAAACCTAAAAGCTGTAACACTTGTGCTCTCAGTGAACTTTTCCTCATTTGTTATACAATGCTGCCCTCATGTGGCTGAGTTCGGAATAAACCTGAACGCTGTAACACTTATGCTATCAGTGAACTTTTCTCATTTGATATATAATGCTGCCCTCATGTGGCTAAGCTCGGAATCTACATGGATTTGTTCCCTAATGATGATACATGTTAGTAACAGCTAGCTGTGAGACTGTGAGCAGTAAATCAGTCCCTTTAAATAGTGATGTGGCTACCCAAGTTCATACACATAGATTGTAGTTAAAATTAAACATACATATTATTAATTAAAAATCTGGAAATTTAAATAAATTTAGATCGATTGATACAGATCATCTAAAAACATTGATAGATACAATTTTATACATCAATATAATTTATAATGGTAATCTTGTTGGTTAGTTGCCCCGCTGATATGAGTCAATTTGGTCTGAAAGAGCTGGTTCAAGGTGGATTCCCATTGAAACATGAAATCCTATTAAAAATGATGGGGAAAAAAGTGGGATATGGGGATGGAAACAGATCACTGTGTGTTTAAAGGAAGGCTGCAATATCGATCTCTACATTGAGGCCTGTGGGGGCCAAGCTTTTTAATTTATATATCCAAAACGTTTCTTTTCTTGATAAAGTTGTCAGTCTATCCCCACCCCTCCAATGTGGTGGGACTACTTCGATGCCCCTAAATTCCAGGCCAGATGGATCTCCTTGGTGGTGCAGTGCAAAGTGTTTGGATACACTATGTGTCATAAGTTTCCGTCTAATGTTACCTAGGTGCTCCAGTATGCGTACCCGTAGTGGTCGGCTGGTACGCCCTACATATTGGAGTCCACAGGGGCAATTGAGCAGATAGACTACGAATTCGGATTTACAGTTAATAAAATGCGCAATTTTGAACTCTTCCCCTGTTGCTTTGGAACTAAACTGAATTTTCTCTTTTGTTCCCTGTTTACAGGCTTTACAGGCGTTACATCTGTGAAAACCTTTCGCTTTCTGTAGCCAGTTTGAATCCTGGCCTGTTTTCTTACTTTCTGGCTGGAAAAGGCTAGGTGCTAGTCGCCTTTTAATATTGTCTGCCCTCTTATAAATCACCTTGGGTTTCTCTGGGAGGTGTTCTTTCAAGGTGGGGTCTCCCTGTAGGAGATGCCAGTGTTTATTCAGGATCTGTTGAATGCTACCAGCATCTTGACTGTATTGTGTTAGGAAAGCGATATTAAAATCCTCACTAGGTTTTGGTGGATTGGTTTTTAGAATGTCGCTACGTTTAAGCCTCCCTACTTCTCTAATCGCTGCATTCATTTTTTCATTATCGTAATTCTTTGCAATGAAGCGGTTCTTTAGAATATTAGATTGTTCCCTGTAGATGTGATCATCGCTACAGTTTCTCCTAATTCTACGAAATTGTCCTGGTGGTATATTTTTCAGCCACTTCTTGTGGTGGCAACTGGTATTAAGCAAGTAATTGTTACAGTCAACTGTTTTAAAGAAGGTTTTTGTCTTGAGTCTGTTATCTTCTATGCAAATTGTTAGATCTAAGAAGTCTACCGAATTATTTCCGATACATGTTATGAAAGCTAGGTTCCTCTCATTGTTATTAATATAATTCAGAAAATGATTTAGGGTCTCACTATTGCCTCTCCAAATAAAAAACACATCATCGATGTATCTCCGCCATAGTACCAAATCCGCACTGAATTCGTGTTCTGACCAGATGGTATCGGTCTCCCAACTGTCCATAAACAAGTTGGCATAACTCGGTGCGAATTTTGTACCCATGGCTGTTCCACACTTCTGTTGGAAATATGTACCATCGAAATTAAAAAGGTTATGTTTAAGAATGAAATGAATATTTTCTAAAATAAAGCGTCTTTGATCTAAGTGTACGGCAGCATCATTTGTTAGCGTCCGTTCGATGGCCTTAATTCCATCATCATGTTTAATAGATGTGTACAATGAAGTCACATCGCAGGTGCACATTTTAAAGCCTTCTTGCCAGTCTACCTGTTCTAGTATATTTAAGATTTGTGTAGTGTCTCTAAGGTAGGATCGCATATTCGCAACGTATGGCTGCAGAAAAAGATCTATGTACTCCGACAGTCGAGATGTGAGTGAGCCTATCCCAGAAATAATGGGTCTACCTGGTGGTGCTTTAATGTCCTTATGGATTTTGGGTAGAAAATAGAATATAGGCATAACCGGAAATTTCACATTAAGATACTCGTATTCCTTATTATTCAGGACTCCTGTTGAGCTGCCCCTATCTAGCAGAGTGAGGAATTCTTCACAGAATTCTTTGTGGGGATTAGTCTTCAGACGTGCATAAGTGATGTCATCCGACAGTATCCTCTCTGCTTCCCCCTTGTAGTATTCCGTGTCCATAATGACTACCCCTCCCCCCCTTTATCTGCTTGTTTGAATGTAATAGCCTTATCTTTCTCTAAATTTTGTAGAGCGATTTTTTCTTTCAGGGTTAGATTGTTTTTTGTTATCTTTGTAGAACCTGTGGTTAGTCTATCAAAGTCCTCCTGGATTTTCTGATGAAAGACTTCTAGGTTATGGCCTTTCGCCCAGCTTGGATAAAATTTGGACTTATTTTTCAGGTTTGAATGTTTTAAATCCTCCAACCCTATATTCATGTTGGCATCATTGTTTATTATCTCCCTAGTTTGTGCATCCTTTGATAAGAAATTTTTTTTAAGTGTTAACTGTCTAATATATTTGTGTGCATCTATATACAGATTGAAACTATTCGCCTTGGCGACTGGTGCGAAATTCAGCCCCTTTTTAATCAGGTTGCATTCATCTATATTTAGTTCTCTTTTGCTCAGATTAAATATATCACTCAAATCGCTGCTCTTTTTCTGTGTCCTTCTTCCTCCCCGCTTTCCTCGTGGGGCCTTTTTCTGAGTTTTGTATTTGGGGATTCTTTTTCTTTCTGGTCTTCCAACACTAGGAAGCGATTCTGAGTTGCTAGGGGTGGTGCTTTGAGTGATTGGGCCTGTTCTAAAAAATGCCCTGCGTGTGGTCGTGGTGATCTTTGCTCTCTCCCATGGCTCTGCTCTCTATCCTGTCTCTCTCTATATGTGGTTCGCTGTTCCCTATAAGGGGACTTGCGTTCTCTTCCTTGGCTGTATTCCCTGTGGTGTTTACGGGGTGACCGATAATGTCTCCTTTGGCTCTCTTCTCTCTCATAACGTCTTTCTCTATATTCCCGATTTGACCCATGATATTTATGGGGTGATCTACGATCCCTTTCCATGCTACGTTCTCTCTCATATCTGTTATCTCTACGTTCTAATGGTGATCTAGCTCTATAGTTGTACGTGGGTGGCTTGCCTCTATGGTAGTTCTCCTGATACTCATTTACTTTGGAGTAATATTTGTTTCTCTGACAGTTTCCCTCACGGTCTCTATCTTGTTTGTTTGCCTCTTCTCTTTTATTGCTGACTACGTCCTTAGTACTAATAGTTTTTGTTTCTTTATTCTCTCTAGGGGTTTCTACATCCCCAGCTTCCCGCCCTCTTGGTGGTATGTGTCTATCCTCTGTATTGAATGATACATTCTTATGATTATCATATTTATGGTAGGCTTTATGTTGGTCTATTTTGGTTGGATGGCTCAATGTGTTGGTTCTTGATGTTTTGTTGATCTCTTCTCTGCTTCTATACTCAGACATTTTCCTATCTCTTGAGGTGGTAGGTGGGACTAGTGTAACCCTTTGCCATTTGGGGTTGGACCCTACTAGGTAGTCTTCCTCATCTTGTTTTTGGACTCTATCAGATTTCTTTCTATAGCGTCTATTTCATCAGCTAGTTTTTGGTCTCTATTTAAGAAGGTGGGGTTATCTATGGATTATGGATATTTCCAATCTCTTCTGAATTAATGTAACTTCTCGATCAATTTCTATTAGGGTCTTTGTGTGATGTTTAATAATTAGTTTCATTAGACTGAATGAACAAGCATCCATGGTTTCTTCCCATTGGACATTATACTCTATGGGCCTCATGCAGTAAGCCCCGATACAAAATTTTCGGCACGAATTGCGAAAATGTATTTTTTGGGCGATTTGCCCTCGCAGTATTCAGTAAGGGCCGAATCCTTCCGATCCCTGCTGAAGCACTGCGAAAGCAAAGCTGCCGATGAGCTGTGGCGATACAGCCTGGCTCCCGATAAGGCTCCCGATAAGCCTTTGGTGCCGATAGATGTTTGCAGCTGAGAGAGACAAGCCGCTCTCTCAGCACAAACTTCGGCACCAAAAAAAGTATTTAAAAACAACTTTTATTTATACTCTACATGTGCAGGGGGTCTTCGGAGCTGAACCGCGTTGGTTTGAGGTCCGGGGACCCCCTGCCCCCCGAGATACAGGCCCCTTTATGAGGTGCCGGTATCCCTCGGCGTTTAAAGGTCCCGATCACGTGACCGCGGCCTGTAAACAAACCAGAGGGATACCGGCACCCCATAAAGGGGCCTGTATCTCGGGGGGCAGGGGGTCCCCGGACCTCAAGCCAACGCTGTTCTGCTCCGGAGACCCTCTGCACATGTATAGTATAAATAAAACACACACACATCAATAAAGACTCGTTCCTTACCTTGGCGGCTATGTGCAACGGTAATGAAGCAGCATGAATGTCTTTTTAATTATACTGTACAGTGAGCAGGGGGTCCCCTGAGCTGAACCGCATTGCTTTGTGGACCAGGGACCCCCTGCTTCCTGAGTTACAGGCCCCGGTATGTGTCATCGGGTGGCAGTGTCGCCGCCATGTTTATAGCGTCCCCGCAATAAACATGGCGTCCACACTGTAACCGATGGCCCAAACCGGGGCCTGTAACTCGGGAGGCAGGGGGTCTCTGAGCCACAAATAAATGCGCTTCAGCTCAGGGGGCCTCCTGCTTCTGCACAATATTATTAAAATACATTAATGCTGCTTCATTACCATAGCGGATAGCCGCTAAGGCAATGAAGGGGTTAACGCATAGTAGCATGTTTATTGGGGACAAATGCCCCCAATAAACATAGCAGCAATACACAACATACAGTATAGTAATGGGCAGAATGACTATTATCCACAAATGGATAATAGTGCAGTTGTCCATTTACAATACTTACACAACAATAAAGACTTTAAATACATATAGCACTCACCCATGTCCCACTGCCACGATGAAGGCCATCCTCATCTTCATCCTGCCCATGCCCCATCCGCTTCTGCAAAACAAACACAAGAATTACAACATCCAAATTAATGTCCCCTAACCCCTTAATCACCATAGCGGTTATTAACCGCTACAGTTATTAAGGGGTTAAGCCACCATCACCCACATACCCTCCCCCACAAAGCCCCCCAACCACCCTCACCCAATACCCACAGGGGAGTCCTACCAAATACCCTTGGGCCTAATACCCCCTCCCCCAGCACATACAGTACAATAATGTGCCAAATAACTATTATCCACATAGGGATAATACATTATTTGGCCATTATTAAACACATTCAATAACGTTAAAATGTAAATAAAATTGTACTAACCTCATCAATAAGAAGTCTCCGTCGCCAGCATCATCCTTGGGGTCCGTTGCCAACATTAGAAATAGCCACAACATTTCAATATCATTAACATAACACTGAACCCCTTAATCACCTTATCGGGTACTAACCTGAAAGGTAATTAAGGGGTGAAGCCATCCTGCAATGCCTACAACAGTTATGCATAACATCTTCAGTGAAATAAAAACCAATTGCCTAACCAAATTCCATTTAATCATTCAATCTGTAGGCTCACATGCCTCATAAAACATTGCATTTACAGTGTATACATGTAGCATAACATGTAAACTGCATGTACACGCTGCAAATCAATGTTAACAATACAATAATGCCACTCAAATCGCCATACATCACAAGAAGTATATTATTTAATACAATAAACTCACCATCAATGAATTACCACACATCAATTACATCCCTAAACAATTAAAATACCATCCATACCAATTACACAATGAACTAAAGCTATCCTAACAGAGAACCACTTCAAAACATAGAAAAAAGTACACCAACAAATACAATATACTAAAGCAAGGCTTTCCATATCCTATTGTACGGCCTGGAAGCCCAAAACTTACATCTGTCTAAAAATAAAATACATTTAGCACACATCAATGCATAGCCACAATGATTAACAATACAGAATTAGAAGCTTTAACAACACTATCATTTCTTACCCTGTATATATATCTGTACACATACATACAGACATACATACAGTGGGAAGAAATGATATGCATTATAAAAAATGAAAACATGAAAAAGCAACACAAAAAACAGTTACATTAAGTACATTTCTTTATTTAACTTACCATTACTTGCCCCCACCGACTCCCGTTGATCAGCTTACTCACGAACCAATCCACGACACCATCCACGACACCATCCAGGAACAAATCCACGACACCATTCAGGAACAAATCCACGACACCATCCAGGAACCAATCCAAGAACAAGTGCAGGAACCAATCCAGGAAGCAAGCCACGAAGAAATCCAAGAAACAATCCACGACACGATCCAGGAACAGGAACCCATAAAAGAAAAGAAAAAAACAAATTAAACATTAAAATAATAAAACATGACAATCAAGGGTTGTACTAGTTTTATTCTTAGTGAATCTGTATTACAATACCTTGTTCCGGGGTCTTCTTGACATCCGGTGCCACGCCCTGGTCTTCAATCTTCAGGAGGAGGTCCGTCCTCCTCGGCATCTGCCTTCAAAATGAGACGACATAGGCTTTTATAGGCCTATGACGTCACATTTGTCGTCATATGGTTCCCACGGCCCTGATTGGGCCGTGAAAACCATGTGTTTTGGCCGATGTAAAAAAATTGATGACGTCACTTAAAGGCAATGCCAGCACAGCCAATCAGAATGGCTTTGCTGCTATTGCCTTTAAGAAAACGTCATGAAATGACACATGGCCGGACTCACATGGTAAGCCAGCCAATCAGAGCGTGGGAACTACATCCCTACTCTGATTGGCTGGCTTACCATGTGAGTCCGGCCATGTGTCATTTCATGACGTTTTCTTAAAGGCAATAGCAGCAAAGCCATTCTGATTGGCTGTGCTGGCATTGCCTTTAAGTGACGTCATCAATTTTTTTACATCGGCCAAAACACATGGTTTTCACGGCCCAATCAGGGCCGTGGGAACCATATGACGACAAATGTGACGTCATAGGCCTATAAAAGCCTATGTCGTCTCATTTTGAAGGCAGATGCCGAGGAGGACGGACCTCCTCCTGAAGATTGAAGACCAGGGCGTGGCACCGGATGTCAAGAAGACCCCGGAACAAGGTATTGTAATACAGATTCACTAAGAATAAAACTAGTACAACCCTTGATTGTCATGTTTTATTATTTTAATGTTTAATTTGTTTTTTTCTTTTCTTTTATGGGTTCCTGTTCCTGGATCGTGTCGTGGATTGTTTCTTGGATTTCTTCGTGGCTTGCTTCCTGGATTGGTTCCTGCACTTGTTCTTGGATTGGTTCCTGGATGGTGTCGTGGATTTGTTCCTGAATGGTGTCGTGGATTTGTTCCTGGATGGTGTCGTGGATGGTGTCGTGGATTGGTTCGTGAGTAAGCTGATCAACGGGAGTCGGTGGGGGCAAGTAATGGTAAGTTAAATAAAGAAATGTACTTAATGTAACTGTTTTTTGTGTTGCTTTTTCATGTTTTCATTTTTTATAATGCATATCATTTCTTCCCACTGTATGTATGTCTGTATGTATGTGTACAGATATATATACAGGGTAAGAAATGATAGTGTTGTTAAAGCTTCTAATTCTGTATTGTTAATCATTGTGGCTATGCATTGATGTGTGCTAAATGTATTTTATTTTTAGACAGATGTAAGTTTTGGGCTTCCAGGCCGTACAATAGGATATGGAAAGCCTTGCTTTAGTATATTGTATTTGTTGGTGTACTTTTTTCTATGTTTTGAAGTGGTTCTCTGTTAGGATAGCTTTAGTTCATTGTGTAATTGGTATGGATGGTATTTTAATTGTTTAGGGATGTAATTGATGTGTGGTAATTCATTGATGGTGAGTTTATTGTATTAAATAATATACTTCTTGTGATGTATGGCGATTTGAGTGGCATTATTGTATTGTTAACATTGATTTGCAGCGTGTACATGCAGTTTACATGTTATGCTACATGTATACACTGTAAATGCAATGTTTTATGAGGCATGTGAGCCTACAGATTGAATGATTAAATGGAATTTGGTTAGGCAATTGGTTTTTATTTCACTGAAGATGTTATGCATAACTGTTGTAGGCATTGCAGGATGGCTTCACCCCTTAATTACCTTTCAGGTTAGTACCCGATAAGGTGATTAAGGGGTTCAGTGTTATGTTAATGATATTGAAATGTTGTGGCTATTTCTAATGTTGGCAACGGACCCCAAGGATGATGCTGGCGACGCAGACTTCTTATTGATGAGGTTAGTACAATTTTATTTACATTTTAACGTTATTGAATGTGTTTAATAATGGCCAAATAATGTATTATCCCTATGTGGATAATAGTTATTTGGCACATTATTGTACTGTATGTGCTGGGGGAGGGGGTATTAGGCCCAAGGGTATTTGGTAGGACTCCCCTGTGGGTATTGGGTGAGGGTGGTTGGGGGGCTTTGTGGGGGAGGGTATGTGGGTGATGGTGGCTTAACCCCTTAATAACTGTAGCGGTTAATAACCGCTATGGTGATTAAGGGGTTAGGGGACATTAATTTGGATGTTGTAATTCTTGTGTTTGTTTTGCAGAAGCGGATGGGGCATGGGCAGGATGAAGATGAGGATGGCCTTCATCGTGGCAGTGGGACATGGGTGAGTGCTATATGTATTTAAAGTCTTTATTGTTGTGTATGTATTGTAAATGGACAACTGCACTATTATCCTTTTGTGGATAATAGTCATTGTACCAATTACTATACAGTATGTTAGGGGGGTATAGGTGTTGTTGGGTATATATATATATATATATATATAATATAATTATTTATTTATGTAGTTATTGTGGGGCTGGGGTGTGTATTTTTTTAATATTGTGGCTAGTGGGGGTGGGTGAAAGGGGTATTAGCCCCAACGGTGGTAGTTTAGGGCTTGCGGGTGGGTAGCGGGAGGCCTTAACCCCTTCAGGACCGTAGCGGTATTAACTGCTACGGTCGTGAAGGGGTTAAGTGCCCTCGCAACCCCCCCGCAAGTCCTAAACTCACACCCAGGGCCAAATACCCCCCTCACCCATCCCCGCTACCCACAATAACGCTGGCACGGTGGGTTAACCCCTTCATTGCCTTAGCGGTTAGCCGCTAAGGTAATGAAGTGGCTTTTAAATGCCTTTTTCCTGCCTCGGATTCATGCCGGGGGGCTCCGGTGCGGGTATCAGCTCCGGAGACCCCCGGCATCAATCACAGGCAGGAAAAAGGGCTGATTTTTCCTAAGTGTCGCCCTTGCCGATGCTTCTCCTTCAGCAAGTTGCCAACTTTAGTTGGCGGGCTGGATTGGCCATAAAATCTCCAATCTGGCCTGCCGATCAGCACCAAAAAGCTGATCGGGGCTTACTGAATTCAGGCGGGAAAAAAAAGTCCCGATAAGTGGCTTATCGGCAGCCGGGTGGCGAAAAAATTTTTTTCGCAAGAAAAGTTGCCGATAATTCCCACTTATCGGGGCTTACTGAATCAGGAGGGCAAAAAACGGCTATAAAATGCCGAAAAAGCCTTATCGGGGCTTACTGCATGAGGCCCTATGTCTGCTAATTCGAAGGAGGATTTTTTATCAAATCGTAGACCCCTAGGGATACGTTTGATGTCTAAGTATTTCTCTAAATAGACTTTATCCCAGACCTTTTTGGTCTCTTTCTTGAGGAGATTCTCAAGTTTGTCGAATTCATTATTTATTGTTTCTACATCTCCCATTTCCGCTGACTCTATTTCTCTCATTTTGTTCTCTATGTTATTACTTCTGAAAATTCTTTTAGTAAAAACGCTCTCTTTGACTTCGGCTATGTTTTCCATCTCTATAGTTTCTTCTTCCATAATTAATCTGGACTTTTTAGGGTGCTGCCACCAGGATGGGATTAGAAAGGCTCAGTGAATGTTTGGACTGGGGCGCTCCCTGGGATATTTGGCTAAAAAATGTTACAATGCCTGTACTGTATTAAAATATTAAAAAATTATTAAAAAATGTGAAAATTGTGTTGCGGTGTAAAAGAGTATAAAAATATATACTGGCCCTTTTGATGGTTTTTTTGGCTGCTGCTTGACCTTGAAGAAGGGAACCCCGTGTCCTTCTTAACGTGGCAAATGGAAGTATGAAGACGGTCAGCACAAACCTCATGGACCTCACGAAGTTGATGGATCAGGATAAAATTGAATAAAAAATAGAATAAAGCACAATATTAATGCATATCATCCACACGTGACAGCTTTTAGGTTTATTCATTCATAGAATCATGTGCTCAGGCTATGTGTGCTTTAAACAATTATGACACTCACCACATAATGTTTCAAAACGCATTTTTGTTTATTTTGTATTATATATTAAATGTCTTGATATTTATTGTAATGAATTAACCTTTAGAAATGTTTAAACTCACTCGATTGTCCCTGGTACCAAAGGCTAGGGAAGATGGGTTCCATTTCAGCATTTAAATTGAATAAGACAACGTCTATGGAAAATCAAATGTTTTAATTAATTAATTAATACACAGCGCCTATATAAACTGCATACAATGAGCATCCGGCAGGAACCTGACGAAGCTTACTGCGAAACGCGTTGTTCCCTGCCGGAGCTCATTGAGAGAGGGACCCAGCCACCGCAGGACATCCGGTTAGATCCTCTCTTCCTGTTCCACTGCCGGACGCGCCAGTGAGAGCAGCATTTTTGGTCTTTGGGCAACGGGGGGAGGAGTCACTCATACACCACACCTATTGGGAGATTGTTTGCTGTGACGATCCCACATCACCTATACAGGCTGACATCACCCTCTGAGGGCAATAACTCACATTAGGCCGTGTGAGTTTTATGTTTACTGTGACTCCATCTTAGGAGTCTGCATTTACCAAACTACAGTCTGCGTTGAGGGCGAAGTCTCACACAAGCCCGGATGTGGTTAATCCCCTTGAGAGCGTCCGGAGACCCCTTCTACCAGCATCAATTATTCCATTGTTGGACATTTTTCCAAAGGACTGGTTTTACCCTTTTCTTTAATATTATTATTATTTTTATTTGACAATTTTGGTTAATCACTGTTTGTTGTTATAACAGGTTGTGTTTTCACATTTATTATACTTTATTTATTTATATACACAGGCACTTTCACATTTGATATACATTGATAGATATATAATTATTTTCACTATATTCATTCTATTTAATACCCTTAAGGCGCTGCTTTATTGTTTTTTCGTTTGTCCATATATATATATATATATATATATATATATACAGTGTTCGACAAACCTATACATTTGCTCGCCCCGGGCGAGTGGATTTAACCCCCGGGCGAGTAAATATTGGCCCAAGCAGCACACGTTTGGTACTAGGTGGCAAGTAGATTTTTTGGTGATTTGTCAACCACTGTGTGTGTATATATATATATATATATATATATATATATATATATATATATATATATATATATATATATATATATTCAGCACACAATAGGTTAAATGTTTCCTTATAAGTTGGTTTTCTCATGAATGATTTTAGGGCAGCTTGAAACAGGAAATTCTTAGTGATAAGATTCCTTTCCTTGTTTCCCATACATTATATACTGTAAGCTATACATTTTTATTCTGAAAGGTGGGACAATGTTTTGTAGCTGTTCCTAGGTTTGTCTAGTTATCTAAACATTCCCTAGGAGTCTTGTCTGTGTTTTATATTTTCTGATGTCTCTCTTTTCTAGCTCTGATATTTATATATTTCTCAGTTCTTTATCTTCCTGAGAAAATCAGTGTGTTATAGCTATGTCATTTTGTCTAGTTACTGTAGCTAAGACCAGTGAGTGATTAATGTCTCTTTGTCGTGAACGTATTAGAAGGGAGCAATGTTAACCATAAGTTGCTACCTTCTTAGATACAGAAGCCATACAGATGTATCTTATAATATGTATCCTCGCTACATGAAAGCTGATTGAAGAAAGAATAATAAAGAATGTTGATTTTTTTTAACTGAACCAGGTTTCCTGATTATTATATCGAGAGGAGGCTTTTCTAACATGTGGCACAGAATATATTTATTAGATATTTTTGTAGCCTGTTTCCTAATATATGGAAACACTTGAATCATTTGCTAGCACACAGTATGAAATCCCACCAAGCATTTTTTGGCCATAGTAATTTGGTGTAAGGGTGTAATAAATGAACCCCTATCCTCCTAAGTGACCGGCATGCTGGATGAACACATACTGTACATGCTAGAGAATAATTAGAGCGTAAACAATTAGAACCTACCAAAAATACTTTGTGCTACTGTGTGACAGTTACATTTAACTCTAAATAATGTAGTTAAAAAATGAATATTTATCCGGTATCTCAGGTGAGCTCCTTTATGAGCACGTGTGTCTCTCCCTATGTTATTTGGAGGAGGTTGTGATACTCAAGGTTTGAAAATATCAAAACCTATTGATACTCCTGTGCCACCGATACTCTCTAATACCCTCATGCTGTGACCTCTGGTTAATAACAAGAGACAGGGGGTGCCCAATGCTGCATCCAATTGACAAAACATATAAAGTAAAATACTTCAATAATAATAATTGGTTATTTAGTAAACCCTTTGGCCAAAGGCGTCATATGCACCAGTGACTCCTGCTCCAGCCCCCCCCGCTCCCAACGTGGGACGGAGGGAGAAGCTCCAGCCCCCCCGCTCCCAACGTGGGACGGAGGGAGAAGCTCCAGCCCCCCCGCTCCCAACGTGGGACGGAGGGAGAAGCTCCAGCCCCCCCGCTCCCAACGTGGGACGGAGGGAGAAGCTCCAGCCCCCCCGCTCCCAACGTGGGACGGAGGGAGAAGCTCCAGCCCCCCCGCTCCCAACGTGGGACGGAGGGAGAAGCTCCAGTCCCCCCGCTCCCAACGTGGGACGGAGGGAGAAGCTCCAGCCCCCCCGCACCCAACGTGGGACGGAGGGAGAAGCTCCAGCCCCACCGCTCCTCCCCCCCGCTCCTAACGTGGGACGGAGGGGGAAGCACTAGCGCCTCCTGCTCCAGCCCCCCCCCCCCGCTAACAACGTGGGACGGAGGGAGAAGCTCCAGCCCCACCGCTCCTCCCCCCGCTCCTAACGTGGGACGGAGGGGGAAGCACCAGCGCCTCCTGCTCCAGCCCCCCCCCCGCTCCCAACGTGGGACGGAGGGAGAAGCTCCAGCCCCCCCTGCTCCAGCCCCCCCGCTCCCAACGTGAGACGGAGGGAGAAGCTCCAGCCCCCCCGCACCCAACGTGGGACGGAGGGAGAAGCTCCAGCCCCCCCCGCTCCCAACATGGGACGGAGGGAGAAGCTCCAGCCCCCCCGCTCCCAACGTGGGACGGAGGGAGAAGCTCCAGCCCCCCCCGCTCCCAACGTGGGACAGAGGGGGAAGCACAAACCCAGCTTTGTCCACGTGCGCCTCCTGCTCCAGCTCCACCGCTCCTCCCCCCCCCCCGCTCCCAACGTGGGACGGAGGGCGAAGCACCAGTGACTCCTGCTCCAGCCCCCCCCCGCTCCCAACGTGGGATGGAGGGAGAAGCTCCATCCCCCCCGCTCCCAACGTGGGACGGAGGGAGAAGCTCCAGCCCCCCGCTCCCAACGTGGGACGGAGGGAGAAGCTCCAGCCCCCCCGCTCCCAACGTGGGACGGAGGGAGAAGTTCCAGCCCCCCCGCTCCCAACGTGGGACGGAGGGAGAAGCTCCAGCCCCCCCGCACCCAACGTGGGACGGAGGGAGAAGCTCCAGCCCCACCGCTCCTCCCCCCCGCTCCTAACGTGGGACGGAGGGGGAAGCACCAGCGCCTCCTGCTCCAGCCCCCCCCCCCGCTCCTAACGTGGGACGGAGGGAGAAGCTCCAGCCCCACCGCTCCTCCCCCCCGCTCCTAACGTGGGACGGAGGGAGAAGCTCCAGCCCCCCCTGCTCCAGCCCCCCCGCTCCCAACGTGAGACGGAGGGAGAAGCTCCAGCCCCCCCGCACCCAACGTGGGACGGAGGGAGAAGCTCCAGCCCCCTCCGCTCCCAACGTGGGACGGAGGGAGAAGCTCTAGCCCCCCCCGCTCCCAACGTGGGACAGAGGGAGAAGATCCAGCCCCCCCCGCTCCCAACGTGGGACGGAGGGAGAAGCTCCAGCCCCACCGCTCCCCCCCCCCCGCTCCCAACGTGGGACGGAGGGGGAAGCACCAGCGCCTCCTGCTCCAGTCCCCCCGCTCCCAACGTGGGACGGAGGGAGAAGCTCCAGCCCCCCCTGCTCCAGCCCCCCCGCTCCCAACATGGGACGGAGGGAGAAGCTCCAGCCCCCCCCCGCACCCAACGTGGGATGGAGGGAGAAGCTCCAGCCTCTCCTGTTCCAGCACCCCCCGCTCCCAACGTGGGACGGAGGGAGAAGCTCCAGCCCCCCCGCTCCCAACGTGGGACGGAGGGAGAAGCTCCAGCCCCCCCCTGCTTCAGCCCCACCCGC
Source organism: Ascaphus truei (assembly GCF_040206685.1). NCBI lineage: Eukaryota > Metazoa > Chordata > Amphibia > Anura > Ascaphidae > Ascaphus > Ascaphus truei. The sequence goes on along the minus strand of NC_134501.1, from coordinate 27,849,226 downwards.
TCCCAACGTTGGACGGAGGGAGAAGCTTCAGCCCCCCCCCGCTCCCAACGTGGGACGGAGGGAGAAGCTCCAGCCCCCCCCGCACCCAACGTGGGACGGAGGGAGAAGCTCCAGCCCCCCCCCCCCGCTCCCAACGTGGGACGGAGGGAGAAGCTCCAGCCCCCCCCCGCACCCAACGTGGGATGGAGGGAGAAGCTCCAGCCTTTCCTGTTCCAGCCCCCCCCGCTCCCAACGTGGGACGGAGGGAGAAGCTCCAGCCCCCCCCGCTCCCAACGTGGGACGGAGGGGGAAGCACCAGCGCCTCCTGCTCCAGCCCCCCCGCTCCCAACGTGGGACGGAGGGAGAAGCTCCAGCCCCCCCTGCTTCAGCTCCACCCGCTCCCAACGTTGGACGGAGGGAGAAGCTCCAGCCCCCCCCCCGCTCCCAACGTGGGACGGAGGGAGAAGCTCCAGCCCCCCCTGCACCCAACGTGGGACGGAGGGAGAAGCTCCAGCCCCCCCCGCTCCCAACGTGGGACGGAGGGAGAAGCTCCAGCCCCCCCCGCACCCAACGTGGGACGGAGGGAGAAGCTCCAGCCCCCCCTGCTCCAGCCCCCCTGCTCCTAACGTGAGACGGAGGGAGAAGCTCCAGCCCCCCCCGCTCCCAACGTGGGACGGAGGAAGAAGCTCCAGCCCCCCCGCTCCCAACGTGGGATGGAGGGAGAAGCACAAACCCATCTTCCTTCGTGTGCGCCTCCTGCTCCAGCCCCCCCACAGCGGCCAACTTCCCGCGCGCCCCCGAGACCACCTCCCGCGCGCCCTCCCCCGAGCCCACCTCCCGCCCTGGGCAGCTGCCGCGGGGAAATCGGCGGCAGGGGGGGAAGAGTCTGGCGGCAAGCTGCACCCACCCCGGTCAAAGTAAGTCACCCCACCCAGTCACTGTCACCCACCCAGTCACTGTCACCCACCCAGTCACTGTCACCCAGTCACTGTCATCAGCCCAGTCACTGTCTCACTGTCACCCACCCACCCACTGTCTCCCACCCACCCACTGTCTCCCACCCACCCAGTCACTGTCACCCACCCACGCAGTCACTAAACCACACACCCACCCAGTCACTAAACCCACCCAGTCACTAAACCCACCACCCAGTCACTAAACCCACCCACTAAACCCACCACCCACCCACCCACTAAACCCACCCACTCACCCACTAAACCCAGTCACTAACCCAAGTGTCACTAACCCACCCAGTCACTAATCCACCCACCCAGTCAATCACTAAAACCCAGTCAGTCACTAACCCACCCAGGCGGGCAGGCCGGTAGTCACTTGTCTTTTATTGAAAATATAACAATAAACCGGTTGCATTGTAATGTTTTTTTCTGTATCACAATAAGAAAACAGTTAAGTAAAAGTTGCGCGCTCAAAAATATTTTTTCGTGTCAGGTGCGCTGTGGGTTCGGGGGGGGGGGGAGTGCTCCTTTCATTTGTCCTGGGCCCCATGATTTCTGTTGGCGGCCCTGACCTCAGGTCACATTTCAGGATATCCCTGCTTCAGCACAGGTGGCTCAATCAGTAACTCAGTCTTTGACTGGACAACTCCAGTCCTCAAGGGCCACCAACAGTCAGGTTTTCAGGATATCCCTGCTTCGAAGACTGAGCCACTGATTGAGCCACTTGTGCTGAAGCAGGGATATCCTGAAAACCTGACCTGTTGGTGGCCCTTGAGGACTGGAGTTGCCCCCTCCCTGGGTAAAGAGCAAGAAATTCTGCTGGTTACCCCGACTGGCTTTGCACTCTGCTCTCTCCTAATTATAGGCTGTACGGATGGTGTTACATTATCTGGAACGCACTCAAACCCGCCGCGTTCTGCCGAGCGCTTTCCGCTTGCTGAATTTCCACACTCCAGCCCCAGACCGCGTCCTCTTTCCACAGCCCTAGGAAACCCGGGATAATGTATTCCATCCGTTATCTGCCAAGGATTTCTTTTTTTTCCTTTTCTTCACCCCATAAATCAAAGTACCAGACTTTCCTACCATCCAGAGCCTTTAGGATGTAGTAATGTTCAACTACACAGTCCCCTTCTGGGACCAAAGTGAACGGCTGGCAGGGGGCATTTTTAAAGCTGCAGACCAAGCAGTATCCTACATGTGTGTTTTTCAAAATGAGACTTCTGTACTATGAGGAAATACTTGAAGCATTGTTTCTTTTTAAAACAACTCTGAATGACATTTTTAATGTATTATGATGTAACAAACATGTTATGTTTCTATAGCAACAATTTACAAAGTCACACCCCCTTCCTCTTCTGAAACAGTCTCTGGCACACCCCTTTTTTAGCCCCGCCCTTTCTCTAGCAGTGCCCCAATTGTATCTAGTGACCTAATGACCGCCTGATGATCTTCCTCACAGAACTTTGGATCTTTGCTCCTCTTCTGCTGCACTGACAGCCATTTAGTGAACCCCCGAGCAGAATCTGCGCCGATTGATCACTGAAGAACAGATTGATCAGCAACTTAGCTAATTACTTATCATTGTGTGGATTGTATTGATGCACATATTAATGGGGGAATTAAAATTTAAAAAAAAAGCTTGGACTTCAGCTTTAATAAGTGCAACGTAAGTGTTCCATACTTTTTTTTATACCAAATCAGACACTTTTAAGTATTTATTCTATTTCTGCGAAAGCAGCTTTTCCAGCCATTTACAGCCCAACATTCCCATTGACGTCTATAGGGATTTTAACTTAATAATGTCCGAAAACGGCTGCTTTGGGAGGTAAGGCATTACATGCCAATGTCATCTAAATAAAATACTTTGGAGTTTTTTTTAATGTCTACCTAATCTCTTGTGATAAGACTGTTTGTAAGGCATCTGTAAATCGTTGATCCGTATTTTTCCTCTTTTGTTTATGCTGTTGTAATTAGCCAACAATAATTACCGGATAAAATAAGTATGACTTCTCTTTCCGCGGACATACTAATATGGACAAGGAAGATGTACACCAGGGGAGCGCAAGTCTGTCCCCCTCTCCTCGCGCCCCCCCTGCTTACCTTGCTTCAGACGTCCTGGCGTCACGACGTCACGTTGCCACGGCAACGCGACGGCACATGACCCCGCTGCGTCATTTGATGATGCGTTGCCATGGCGACGCATGACCAGGAGAGTCTGAAACAAGGTAAGTAGAAGTTTACAGAGGCACTGCAGCTCCCCCGGCATTCATTTAAATGTATCCGGGAAGCGCGCGGGGCCTCTGCAATCCCCACGCCCCCCGCAGCGAGTCTCGCCTCCCCCCCTGGGGGGCGCACCCTCCACTTTGCGCACCGCTGATGTACACAGATTTGTAGGTGGACACTCGTGCTGTATACAGAGCCGCCAACGGGGGGAGAGCATGGACAACTGCCCCGGGTCTGGTGAGAGGCCAATAGTAGAAGTTAGACTGAGTGGAAGTCGGACCAACATACGGAATCGACAGGCTGGGCCATCTCCTCTGCTTGGCCCACACTGAACCAACTGGTCCAACCAACCCACTCCCTCCCTGCTCAATAACCCGGGTCCCGAGTCAGGACTTTAGTCAAAGGGCACTGGGAAAGCTATCGTCCATGGACCTGGCTGTACACCAGAGCTTTCTTGTGCATATGGGTGCTACGGTTACGAAGTATATCTGTGGTGTGACACACACAATCTTAGCTCAAAACCCAGACCCACAGTAATCTAGAGTTATATTTGTGTCAACAGGAGCGCGACTGGGAAAGTGATCTGGAATACCCAGCAGTAACCAGAGAAGCCCCGATGCAGCATCCAATGCGACTTCATTATTTAGTTCATTGCTATATGTGTTTCCCTCTCATAACAAGTATGGGACATGTACATCAATCCAAAACATTTGAAGCCTGTAACCACGTCCCGATGACCCTATCCGCGGGTCCCTCGTGTTATACGTTCTGTATTTCCTCCACTGCGTAGAGAAAAGCGGAGGACAACCAATGATAGTCAATAGTATGGGACACGTATGTGGTGCCTCATACTGTATCTGTGATGTGAACTATTGATCTGTATACAGCCACAGCACAAGGAGGATGCTACAGAAATCCTGAGCTCACTATTAACGTGCAGTCACGGACACTACGAGCAGTACTAGTGAAGTACGATACAGCCTCGTCTTTTTTTGGCCCTGAAATGCCAGAAGGAAACTCTTTCTAAACAGAAATGTTGGCCCTTCATTTTTAAAAACATGTAATATTGTTGTGCTGCCCATTTCGCAGATCTTAGTGTCAATGTAAAGCTACAGCAATCCTGTTCCTTTCACCACCTTATTGTCATAAGCTACAGAGAGATGGATTCTGGGTAATAACATGCGCAGAGATGGTGTGTCACTTAGCTTCCTGTCCAATTTAATACATTGATTCCTTAAAACGTTTTGCTACTGCATTTAACAGCTTGTACAGCTAAACCTACATTGCTGGCCTCTCTGGATTCAACTGGGTTAACAGGACACAGAGCCTCCATTGGAAGTGGATACTTCTTGGGTAGGACCTTCATCCCGCATTACTCCAAGCAACTGACTTGTCACCTACAGCACGTCCCCGAATCTGTTTCCTTCACCCCACTGTCACATGCCATACAGGGATTAAGCTGCAGACAAGGATTCTGGGTAATGACACGAGTATGTGCATCCAGCTGACGTCACTTGGCTTCGTGTCCAATGTAACACATGGAGTCCCTGAAGCGTTTGGCTAGTAGATTCAACGGCTCATACAGCCAAAGCTGACATCAATGGGGAATTTCGGCTGAAATTGACCCGAGTGTTGGCTTCAGCTGGTGGGCTAAGATAAGGGTGCGCAAACTAGGGGGGGCAGCGTTATTTGACGCCCGTTGCCATGGAAACTCGGTGTCATTTGACACTGCAGGGGGGGCGCAACACTGGAGAAGAGGGGGCGGGGGCAGCGCAGAATGTTTGTGCACCCCTGGCCTAAGATACAGAGCCATGCTTCGTCCTACCAAATCGCCCACTATGTTCCCCTATTTCTATTGTCTTTGTTAGCGAGCAAGGAGAACTTGGCCGTCGGTGAAAGCGTAGAGTTTGGATCAGCGAATATTACGCTCAGCGCAGTACTTTGAAAATAGTCGCATTGATGACCATTGTGCACAAGCACGTCCCGTCCGCAGAACTGGACACCCCATAGCTTCAGCTAAGTGAGTTAAGATGGGGACACATTTGGCAGGACAGTGGAGACCATATACTAAGCATACCCACCATAACTTATATAATGCGGGGTGTAATCCTACTCCAGATTCACATTGCAAACCCAGTATAACCAGCCTCGCACTGAAGAGACCCAAAAGGTAAAATCAGCTGCCTGTGAGTAGGGTTACTGGCTTTGCACTTCTTTAACCCAGGTTGTGCTGAAAAGCTGTGTAAGGCTAGCGTAGTGCCGGCGACGGTGACATCAGGCTGCGGTCGCTGGAAAAATCAAATTGAGATGACTTCCAGCGATCACGACCAAGCCGTCGCTCCATCACGCCGTGCTTACTATAAGCGCACGCGACGGTGGCAATGCATTTGTTTTGACGTCGCTGTCGCCGGTACTATAAGCGCGGCCTTATGCGGCAGGCAGAAGCTTCTAGTGGTCCATGTTAAAAAGCACATGAAGCAAAAGGTGACATGCACTCATGTGCATGCAGGGCCGGTGCAACCATGTGATGGCTGTAAGAGACGGGTGCAGAGGTCCATATAATATAGACTGATTAGGGTGCAATTATATCTTGGTTTTATTGAGCTTGTTCCTTTATCCAGGCAAACATACAAAAACAACAAAATAACAACCTCCTATCCCTGTGTAAGGGTAACTTACTTCCCCAGACCCTATCTGCAGGGCTGGAGGGATATTCCCATTACCAGCCTATCACCCCAAAGTCTCAGGAGGTACCTTAAGCAGGTGGACCTCCATGTCAGTCTCCTGGGTCCTCTGTGTCCAGGAAATGAAGGTCTCTGGGTGTCTGGATGTCTTGATCTCAGCACAGCCATTGTGCTCAAGACAGTGTCGGTGTGCAGGCTTCTCTGCTCTCCTTCTGTCAGCCCAAATGTGAGCTAAGAAAATTTCTCTAAGGAGCACGCGGCGGAGGTGCACACGAAAGCTCGTGGCCATAGCATCCACCCTGAACTCGGCCTAAGAGGGGGGGGTGGGTGTAAAATGGAGTAATTGCGGGGTGAGAGAAGGAATGACAGAGAGAGACGGGGTGAGCGTGAGAGAGGGGGGTGAGATAGATGGGGTAAGAGAGCTGGTGAGGAGGGGAGCATGTAGGGAGAAGCTGGAGAGAAAGGGATAAGCTGCAGAGAAGGGGAGCATGTGGGGGAGAATCTAGAGAGAAGAGGAGAATGTTGGGGAGAAGCTGGAGAGAAGGGGAGCATGTGGGGGAGAAGCTGGAGAGAAGGGGAGCATGTGGGGGAGATGCTGGAGAGAAGGGGAGCATGTGGGAGAGACGCTGGAGAGAAGGGGAGCATGTGTGGGAGACACTGGAGAGAAGGGGAGCATGTGGGGAGAAGCTGGAGAGGGGAGCATGTGGGGGTGAAGCTGGAGAGAAGGTTAGCATGTGGGGAGACGCTAGTGAGGAGGGAAGCATGTGGGAGAGAATGGGAGCATGTGGGGGAGACGCTGGAGAGAAGGGGAGCATGTCGGGGAGAAGCTGGAGAGGGGTGAGCATGTGGGGGAGACGCTAGTGAGGAGGGGAGTGTGTGGGGGAGACGCTGGAGAGGAAGGGAGCATGTGGGGGAGACGCTGGAGAGGAGGGGAGCATGTGACTAAATAAACAGGTAGGGGAGGAAATGGACAAGAAGAGGAAGGCGTTTAGATTCTTTAAGTCAGAAGGGACAGAGACATCGTATCAGAATTATAAGGAATGTAACAAAAAATGCAAAAGGACAATCAAATTAGCAAAAATGGATAATGAAAAAAGGATTGCAATAGAAAGTAAGGTCAACCCTAAAAAGTTCTTTAAGTACCTTAATAACAAAAAAATGAGAAAAGAAAATATAGGACCCTTTCAGTGTGAGATGGGTAGGCAGATTATTGTAGATAAGGAAAAAGCAGAGGAATTAAACAAATTATGTGCCTCTGTGTTAACCAGGGAAGAATCAATTTCAAAAGTAGTGCCGCAGGAGGAAGTCACAACCTCCGTATTAATGAACAATTGTAGTTCTGCCGGAGGAGGCTAAAACCTCCATATTAATAAACGATTGGTTAACTGAGGAAGAAGTTCAAGGGCAGCTTGAAAAAATTAAAGTAAACAAAGCACCTGGCCCCGATGGCATACATCCAAGAGTTCTCAAGGAGTTAAGTTCAGTAGTAGCCAAACCATTACAGTTAATATTCAGTGACTCAATTTCCACAGGCTCAGTACCACAAGATTGGTGTAAAGCAGACATGGTGCATATATTGAAAAGGGAAGCTAGATCACAACAGGGGAAATACACACATGTAAGCCTGACTTCAATAGTGGGGAAACTACATGAAGGTTTAATACAGGATAATATTCAGGAATACCTAATGGAAAACAGAATTATTAGTAATAGTCAGCATGGATTTATGAAGGATAGATCATGCCAAACTAACCATATTTGTTTCTTTGAGGAGGTAAGTAGGAATGCAGTTGATGTGGTCTACTTAGTTTTTGCAAAGGCGTTTGATACGGTTCCACACAAGCGGTTCGTGTATAAAATAAAGCAAATTGGACTCCATAAAAATATATGCACCTGGATTGAAAACTGGTTGAAGGATAGACAACAGAGGGTTGTCATAAATGGAACTTTTTCAAGTTGGGCTAAAGTCGTGAGTGGAGTACCTCAGGGATCAGTACTGGGACCCCTGCTTTTTAACTTGTTTCTTAATGACCTTGAGGTTGGCATCGAGAGAAAAGTCTCCATCTTTGCTGATGATACTAAATTGTGCAAGGTAATAGAATCAGAGCAGGATGTAATTTCTCTTCAGAAGGACTTGGAGAGACAGGAAACGTGGGCAGGTAAATGGAAGATGCGGTTTAATACAGATTAATGTAAAGTTATGCATTTGGGAAGTAAGAATAAACAGGCAACTTATGGGGATAAATTGTGAGAATCCTAGCTGCAAAGGCAAAGATCTTATCTTGCATTAAACGGACAATGGATGGGATATAGGTAAACATAATTATGCCCCTTTACAAAGCATTAGTAAAACCACTTTGAATATGGAGTACAATTTTGGGCACCACTCCTTAGAAAAGACTTTATGGAACTAGAGAGATTGCAGAGAAGAGCCACCAAATTAATAAAGGGGATGGGCAATCTAATTTAAGAGGAGAGGCTAGCTAAATTAGATTTATTTACATTAGAAAAGAGTCGTCTAAGAGGGTATATGATAACTATATACAAATATATTTGGGGACAGTACAGGGAGCTTTCAAATGAACTATTCATCCCAAGGTCAGTGCAAAGGACTCGGGGCCATCCCTTAAGGTTGGAGGAAAGGAGATTTCAGCAGTAACAAAGGAAAGGGTTCTTTACAGTAAGGACAGTTAAAATGTGGCATTCATTACCCATAGAGACTGTGATGGCAGATACAATAGATTTGTTCAAAAAAAGGTTGGACATATTTTTAGAAAGGAAAGGTATACAGGGATATACCAAATAAGTAAACAAGGGAAGAATGTTAATCCAGGGAGTAATCTGATTGCCAATTCTTGGAGTCAGGAAGGCATTTATTTTTCCCCTTATGAGATATCATTGGATGATATGTCACTGGAGTTTTGTGTTTTCCTTCCTCAAGGATCAATAAGTAAGTATAGATATAGGATAAAGTATCTGTTGTCTAAATTTAGCACAGGTTGAACTTGATGGACGTATGTCTTTTTTCAACCTCATCTATGTAACTATGTATATGTATTGGGGGGAGTTGGTCTTTTTATATGTATTGGGGCTGAGGGTCTTTTATATGTATTTGAAGGGAGTGGGGGTCTTTTTATATGTATTGGGGGAGTGGGGGTCTTTTTATATGTATTGGGGCAGTGGGGGTATATGTATTGGGTGGAGTGGGGGTCTTTTTATATGTATTGGGGCTGAGGGTCTTTTATATGTATTTGAAGGGAGTGGGGGTCTTTTATATGTATTGGGGGAGTGGGGGCCTTTTTATATGTATTGGGGTCAGTGGGGGTATATGTATTGGGGCAGTGGGGGTCTTTTTATATGTATTGGGGGGAGTGGGGGTCCTTTTGAAGTGAAACTTCTTTGCTGGCGCCTACAGAGTTTTCATGGGAAAAAATCCTTGCATTGTAACTAAAAACCATAACGAGTGACATCACGGTACTAATTGTCGTGCGCGTTGTCGTCGCGCTCGCACATGCACACAAACCACTCTCGTGTCTCACCGCACATGCGCAGTGGCAACCGGAATCTGGTGCACATTCCTAGTGGTGGCCGGAGTCAGCGCACATGCGCAGTGGCATCCGGAGTATGGTGCACATGCGCAGTGGTGGCCGGAGTCTGGCACGCATTGGCGACCGGACTCTGGCGCACATGCACAGTGGCGGCCGGGCTCACGCTTGGGAGACAGAGGCAGCGAGGCAGGCACAAACACAGAGGCAGACACACACACACACAGAGGCAGACACACACAAAGGCAGACACACACACACAGGCAAACACACATATACACAGAGGCAGGCACACACACGCACACACACAGGCAGGCACACACAAGGAGTCAGGTACACACACACAGAGGCAGGCGCACACACACACATACACACACACACAAAGGCACAAGAGGCACACACACATAGAGGCACCAGAGACTCACGCACACAGAGACAGTTAGTATAATTATATAAGTGCAATCACTAAAACAGAGGTGTGTGCCGAGCATGTGCGTTCTACGTTAAACTTCTTTGTGTTTTGCCACTGACATTGTGTTTTAAATTTTAATTAAAAATATCACCATCACAAATACAATATCTGTGACAAAACAGTGACGAAAGACAAAGAAGTTTCACTTAAAATCTGAGTGCTAAGCACACACTTTTATTTTATATGTATTGGGGGAGGGGAGTGGGGGTCTTTTTATATATATTGGGAGGAGTGGAGGTCTTTTTATATGTATTGGGGGTCTGCGGGTCTTTTTATATGTATTGGTGGCGTGAGGGTCTTTTAAATGTATTGGGAGAGTGGGGGTCTTTAAATATGTATTGGGGGGAGTGGCAGTCTTTTTATATGTATTGAGGGCGTGGGGGTCTTTTTATATGTATTGGGGGGAGTGGCAGGCTTTTATATGTACTGGGGGGTGTGGGGATCTTTTAATATGTATTGGGGGCGTGGGGGTCTTTTTATATGTATTGGGGCGGGGGAGTGGGGGTCTTTTTGTGTGTATTGGAGGGGTCTTTGTACATGTATTGGGGGAGTGGGGGTCTTTGTAATATGGAATAGGGGGCGTGGGGGTCTTTTAAATGTGGAATGGGGGGTTGGTATCTATTTTGTGGTGGGGAATTGAGTGTCAGTGGGGTAATTGACGGAAGGTGGGGGCGAGTCAGAGGAGAGAGGGGGTGAGAGAGGGAGTGCGTGAGTGAGGAAAAGAGGGAGTAAGGACGTGACTATTGTGCTGGTGACGGCAAGTAATGTAGTTGCCCATAGCGCCCACGACCGCGCGGAGGCGAGGCAGAAAGAATTTGTCTCTCCAAGCGGACGGCCACATGACGTCAGCATCATGTGAAATGGTTCGGCCAATGAGTACGAACCACTCGTGGGATGGCACGGCGACGCCTCTGCCACGCCTCCCTGTTGCCTCCCAATGCCTCCTTCCTACATTGCAGGTTTCGCGTGAGTGACGTCATGCGGTTGCGTGCGCACCCTGCAGCAGGCACTGTAATCATGACCTAAGAGTGAGACGCAGGGGAGATAAATACATGCGAGGCGGAGGGGGTGAGTGAGACGGAGGGGAGACAAATACATGGGAACGAGGGGGGGAAAAAGAGGGGGCTTGTGTGGTGTGAAATGGGGGATGGGGAGGCTCGCCATACCCCTGACGGGGGGGGGGGAGCAGTGGGGGGAGAGTCCCGGGGGGGCGGATGTAACTCTAGTCCTGGGCCCAGGAAATCTGTCAGCGGCCCTGATCTGCTGCACACCTAGATCTATTGGGGTTTAGTGGGTGTCTGGTACAAATAGGCTTGGGAGGGGTGGTGTGTGGGGGGGTGGGGAGTGATATTTGGGGTTTGACAGATTGGCTTCCTTAAAAAGGTGAGTTTTCAGAGAGTTTTTGAATGTCTGAAAGCTGGGGGGTGTAACGCTGTGCTCACCACAAACAAGGCGGGACCCCAGTACTGAGATGGGAATGGGTATAAACGCCACCCACAGCCAGAGGGGCACGTCTGGAGTGCGGATGGTCAGGCAGCCGGGTCAGGATTGGAGAGATAGAATGGTTAGGTACATGTCAAGGTCTGAGGTAGGAGCCGGTAGAATGGTCAGTGTCCGTTTAGCCGTGGTCGGGGTTTGGAGCCAGTAGGAGCATAGAAATTTCTGCACCCCTAACAGATCTGACAAAAAAGAGTGAACCGACCCAAGTTAAATGGTCTTGGGAGTGCCAAGACGCCTTTGACATGCTTAAAAAGTGCCTGTCAGAAGGCCTTGCTCTTTGGAGCCCAGATTTTAAAGAGCCCTTCATCATCCAGATGGATGCCTCAGAGGTAGGACTGGGAGCAGTGCTGTCCCAGCAATTTGATGGTGTTGAACATCCCATACTGTTCATCAGCCGGAAGCTGTTCCCAAGGGAAGTGAGGTATTCCGTCATTGAGAAGGAGTGCCTCGCTATAAAATGGGCAATTGAGGCCTTGAGACATTATGTCGCCGGAGTACACTTCACACTGGTCACTGACCATGCGCCCTTGAAGTGGTTAAACACCATGAAGGACGAAAACTCAAGGTTGACCAGGTGGTATATGGCCCTCCAACCCTTCTCTTTTGATATTCAGCATAGACCTGGAAAGGACCACGGAAATGCTGATTTTTTTGTCAAGAGAAGGAGTGGAGGGTCGGGCTTCAGCCGTGTGGGACACTAGCCACACACAAACAGGGGAGGTATGTGACAGAGTGAAGTCAACTCCTATCAGTTACGCCTGGGAGACATATGTCTGAGTGCTTCATCCAGCGCTCATAAGGGTTAACTCAGGTGGAAGTTAGGTAGTCAGGATGTAATCTGACACCTGAGAGCCAGCAAGGTAGAAAAGGATGTTGTTACTAGCAGTAGCTGGCTCTCTCAGACAAGAGCACATGGATATATGTGCTGCTAGACAGACGGATTCAGCACGCTACTTACTGCAGCCAAAGTAAGATTTGTTTCATTTGTTTCATGACTGCTTAAAAGACTCTTAAGGTTTGGTTATGGTTTAGCCAGTCAGCCTGCTAGATAGGCCTGCTGTGTTAGTCAGTTTTTCTCCCAACATGGAGCAGGATTTATTTGTTTAAAGGGACAGTGTACCCGCATGTTATGTTGTAATGGAGAAATAAAGCCATTGAACGTTTTTCATTATCCTGAAACTACACGTGTGGACTGTTCCCTGACCTCGGCTACAGGCCGTCCTGCCACAGGGAGTGATATGGTGTCCGGTCCTGCTGTGGGGGAGGGTAGAGTGGGTGGGTATTGGACCCGGCGTCCCTTCTGAGTCGGATACGATGATTGGGGATGGAAAGGTTTGGGGGGGGGGTGAATTGTAAAGCAGGTGGATGGGAAAGTCACCCACCCGGTCAGTAAGTCACCCTCCCGCTCAGTCACCCACCCAGGCAGTCAGTCACCCACTCATGCAGTGAGTCACCCACCCAGTCAGTCACCCACCCAGCCACAGCCACTGACCCACACAAACATACCCACAGCCTCTGACCCACACACACACACCCATGCCCCCTGCACGACCATGCCAGTGTAAAAAAAAATCAGGGGGGGGAAAGCTGCCAATCACTGTGCGCATGCGAAAAGCAGATGTCTCGGCGCGCATGCACAGGGTGTTCGGCCATGTTCCTCCCGCCCTGAACAGCAGCCACGTGGACCCGCTCCCCCCGCTCCAAACGTGGGACGGAGGGGAAGCGCCAATGGCGCGCCGGCGAACCCCGCTCACCCCGCGCGAGTTTCCTGCCCCGAGCAGCAGCCACGGGAACTAGATGCTGTGAGGGGGGGAAACTAGATGCTGTGAGGGGGGGGAAACTAGATGCTGTGAGGGGGGGGAAACTAGATGCTGTGAGGGGGGGGAAACTAGATGCTGTGAGGGGTGGGAAACTAGATGCTGTGAGGGGGGGGGGAACTAGATGCTGTGAGGGGGGGGAAACTAGATGCTGTGAGGGGGGGGAAACTAGATGCTGCCGGGGAGGGGGGGGGGGAACTAGAGGCGGCTGGGGGGGAGAACTAGATGCTGCCGGGGGGGGGGATCTAGATGCTGCCAGGAGGGGGGATCTAGATGTTCCTGCGGGAATTAACCCGCCCCTGTCTCCCCCGAGCCTACCTCCCGCCTCCGAGCCTACCTCCCACCCTGGGCAGCAGCCACCCACCCAGGCAGTCAGTCACCCACCCGGTCAGTCACCCACCCACTCAGACACCCACCCACTCAGTCACCCACCCCCCCACTCAGTCACCCACCCACTCAGTCAGTCATCCAGGCAGTCAGTCAGTCACCCAGGTAGTCAGTAACCCACCCAGGTAGTCAGTCACCCAGGTAGTCAGTCACCCAGGTAGTCAGTCAGTAGCCCACCCAGGTAGTCAGTCACCCACAAAGGTAGTCAGTCACCCAACCAGCCACAGCCACTGACCCACACACACATTGCCAAAGCCACTGACCCACACACATTGCCAAAGCCACTGACCCACACACACAGCCACTGACCCACAAACACACACTGCCACAGCCACAGACCCACACAGCTACTGACCCACACACACAGCAACCACCACTGACCCACATACACACAGCCACAGCCACTGACCCACACACACACAGCCACTGACCCACACACACACAGCCACTGACCCACAAACACACACTGCCACAGCCACAGACCCACACAGCTACTGACCCACACACACAGCAACCACCACTGACCCACATACACACAGCCACAGCCACTGACCCACACACACACAGCCACTGACCCACACACACACAGCCACTGACCCACACACACACAGCCACTGACCCACACACCCAGCCACTGTTTGCTATATGTAACTACTGTTTGTTATATGTAAGTTGATTTTACTTATGTTTGCTGTTTAATACATTTTACCACTCGCATACGGTTTGTGAATGTCATCCCATACACAGGGGACGGGAGAGGCACAAGCCTACAGATAGAAGCAGACATTGTGACCGTCCACAAACTACAAAGAGGAAAGACCAGCTGTCTAAAGATACCACTAAGAGATTTTGACTCACACAGGGCCGTGTGAGTAGCATTTGATTATTATACTGTTGCATTGAGCCCATATTTACATTCAGTTGGAGATCTGAGTTCTTATGTACTCACACTAAATCTTTGTTTTCACTATACTTTGTTCCACTGTGCGCTGACCATACACCCTATCTACACGGTTCAAAAAGGATCAAGGGAAGATCCTGACCTGGTCAAGCTGCCAACCAACAGAGGGTCCAGTATATTCATTTTGTATTATCTGGTTTGATCATATTATTGTGTATAAGCACTGTGCATTCTGTATACTAACACATCCACCAGGGAGCGCCATAGTTACCACTATCACCTCACTTATCCAGGACTGAAAGTGTTAACCCACAGAGAATGTGAGGTGTGTCAGGTGCTGAGATAACACTTTCCCGGAGAGTGTGAAGGACAGAGACCGACACTGGGGTCCGGTTGCTCTGACCAACATGTCGACAGTCACAATACACAGTGTCCTAGTGACTGGGTCAAACCGGGGGATAGGATATGAATTTGTTCAGCAGTTTTTGAAGAGTCAAAATCCCCCAAGAAAAATCTTTGCCACGTGCAGGGACCCTGCAGGAGAGCAGAGCCAGGTAAGTGGAACCCAATGACATAGAGATAGCCGGCACAATTCATCATGCAGGGATAGCCGGCACAACTAAACATGCAGAGATAGCCGGCATAACTAAACATGCAGAGATAGCCGGCATAACTAAACATGCAGGGATAGCCGGCATAACTAATCATGCAGGGATAGCCGGCAAAACTAAACATGCAGAGATAGCCGGCAAAACTAAACATGCAGGGATAGCCGGCATAACTAAACATGCAGGGATAGCCGGCACAACTAATCATGCAGGGATAGCCGGCAAAACTAAACATGCAGAGATAGCCGGCATAACTAAACATGCAGAGATAGCCGGCATAACTAAACATGCAGGGATAGCCGGCACAACTAAACATGCAGGGATAGCCGGCACAACTAATCATGCAGGGATAGCCGGCACAACTAATCATGCAGGGATAGCCGGCACAACTAATCATGCAGAGATAGCCGCCACAACTAATCATGCAGGGATAGCCGGCACAACTAAACATACAGGGATAGCCGGCACAACTAAACATGCAGGGATAGCCGGCATAACTAAACATGCAGGGATAGCCGGCATAACTAAACATGCAGGGATAGCCGGCATAACTAAACATGCAGGGATAGCCGGCATAACTCATCATGCAGGGATAGCCGGCACAACTCATCATGCAGAGATAGCCGCCACAACTAATCATGCAGGGATAGCCGGCACAACTAAACATGCAGGGATAGCCGGCACAACTAAACATGCAGAGATAGCCGGCACAACTAAACATGCAGGGATAGCCGGCACAACTAAACATGCAGAGATAGCCAGCACAACTAAACATGCAGGGATAGCCGGCACAACTAAACATGCAGGGATAGCCGGCACAACTAAACATGCAGGGATAGCCGGCACAACTAAACATGCAGGGATAGCCGGCACAACTAAACATGCAGGGATAGCCGGCACAATTAAACATGCAGAGATAGCCGGCACAACTAAACATGCAGGGATAGCCGGCACAACTAAACATGCAGAGATAGCCGGCACAACTAAACATGCAGAGATAGCCGGCACAACTAAACATGCAGAGATAGCCGGCACAACTAAACATGCAGAGATAGCCGGCACAACTAAACATGCAGAGATAGCCGGCACAACTAAACATGCAGAGATAGCCAGCACAACTAATCATGCAGGGATAGCCGGCATAACTAAACATGCAGAGATAGCCAGCACAACTAATCATGCAGGGATAGCCGGCACAACTAAACATGCAGGGATAGCCGGCACAACTAAACATGCAGGGATAGCCGGCACAACTAAACATGCAGGGATAGCCGGCACAACTAAACATGCAGGGATAGCCGGCACAACTAAACATGCAGGGATAGCCGGCACAACTAAACATGCAGGGATAGCCGGCACAACTAAACATGCAGGGATAGCCAGCACAACTAAACATGCAGGGATAGCCGGCACAACTAAACATGCAGGGATAGCCGGCACAACTAAACATGCAGAGATAGCCGGCACAACTAAACATGCAGGGATAGCCGGCACAACTAAACATGCAGAGATAGCCGGCACAACTAAACATGCAGGGATAGCCGGCACAACTAAACATGCAGGGATAGCCGGCACAACTAAACATGCAGGGATAGCCGGCACAACTAAACATGCAGGGATAGCCGGCACAACTAAACATGCAGGGATAGCCGGCACAACTAAACATGCAGGGATAGCCGGCACAACTAAACATGCAGGGATAGCCGGCACAACTAAACATGCAGGGATAGCCGGCACAACTAAACATGCAGGGATAGCCGGCACAACTAAACATGCAGGGATAGCCGGCACAACTAAACATGCAGGGATAGCCGGCACAATTAAACATGCAGAGATAGCCGGCACAACTAAACATGCAGGGATAGCCGGCACAACTAAACATACAGGGATAGCCGGCACAACTAAACATACAGGGATAGCCGGCACAACTAAACATGCAGGGATAGCCGGCACAACTAAACATGCAGGGATAGCCGGCACAACTAAACATGCAGGGATAGCCGGCACAACTAAACATGCAGAGATAGCCAGCACAACTAAACATGCAGGGATAGCCGGCACAACTAAACATGCAGGGATAGCCGGCACAACTAAACATGCAGGGATAGCCGGCACAACTAAACATGCAGGGATAGCCGGCACAATTAAACATGCAGAGATAGCCGGCACAACTAAACATGCAGGGATAGCCGGCACAACTAAACATGCAGAGATAGCCGGCACAACTAAACATGCAGAGATAGCCGGCACAACTAAACATGCAGAGATAGCCGGCACAACTAAACATGCAGAGATAGCCGGCACAACTAAACATGCAGAGATAGCCGGCACAACTAAACATGCAGAGATAGCCGGCACAACTAAACATGCAGAGATAGCCGGCACAACTAAACATGCAGAGATAGCCGGCACAACTAAACATGCAGAGATAGCCAGCACAACTAATCATGCAGGGATAGCCGGCATAACTAAACATGCAGAGATAGCCAGCACAACTAATCATGCAGGGATAGCCGGCACAACTAAACATGCAGGGATAGCCGGCACAACTAAACATGCAGGGATAGCCGGCACAACTAAACATGCAGGGATTGCCGGCACAACTAAACATGCAGAGATAGCCAGCACAACTAAACATGCAGGGATAGCCGGCACAACTAAACATGCAGGGATAGCCGGCACAACTAAACATGCAGAGATAGCCGGCACAACTAAACATGCAGGGATAGCCGGCACAACTAAACATGCAGAGATAGCCGGCACAACTAAACATGCAGGGATAGCCGGCACAACTAAACATGCAGAGATAGCCAGCACAACTAAACATGCAGGGATAGCCGGCACAACTAAACATGCAGGGATAGCCGGCACAACTAAACATGCAGGGATAGCCGGCACAACTAAACATGCAGGGATAGCCAGCACAACTAAACATGCAGGGATAGCCGGCACAACTAAACATGCAGGGATAGCCGGCACAACTAAACATGCAGAGATAGCCGGCACAACTAAACATGCAGGGATAGCCGGCACAACTAAACATGCAGAGATAGCCGGCACAACTAAACATGCAGGGATAGCCGGCACAACTAAACATGCAGGGATAGCCGGCACAACTAAACATGCAGGGATAGCCGGCACAACTAAACATGCAGGGATAGCCGGCACAACTAAACATGCAGGGATAGCCGGCACAACTAAACATGCAGGGATAGCCGGCACAACTAAACATGCAGGGATAGCCGGCACAACTAAACATGCAGGGATAGCCGGCACAACTAAACATGCAGGGATAGCCGGCACAACTAAACATGCAGGGATAGCCGGCACAACTAAACATGCAGGGACAGCCGGCACAACTAAACATGCAGGGATAGCCGGCACAACTAAACATGCAGGGATAGCCGGCACAATTAAACATGCAGAGATAGCCGGCACAACTAAACATGCAGGGATAGCCGGCACAACTAAACATGCAGGGATAGCCGGCACAACTAAACATACAGAGATAGCCGGCACAACTAAACATGCAGGGATAGCTGGCACAACTAAACATGCAGAGATAGCCGGCACAACTAAACATACAGAGATAGCCGGCACAACTAAACATACAGGGATAGCCGGCACAACTAAACATACAGGGATAGCCGGCACAACTAAACATGCAGGGATAGCCGGCACAACTAAACATGCAGAGATAGCCGGCACAACTAAACATGCAGAGATAGCCGGCACAACTAAACATGCAGGGATAGCCGGCACAACTAAACATGCAGAGATAGCCGGCACAACTAAACATGCAGAGATAGCCGGCACAACTAAACATGCAGAAATAGCCGGCACAACTAAACATGCAGAGATAGCCGGCACAACTAAACATGCAGAGATAGCCGGCACAACTAAACATGCAGGGATAGCCGGCACAACTAAACATGCAGGGATAGCCGGCACAACTAAACATGCAGAGATAGCCGGCACAACTAAACATGCAGGGATAGCCGGCACAACTAAACATGCAGAGATAGCCAGCACAACTAAACATGCAGGGATAGCCGGCACAACTAAACATGCAGGGATAGCCGGCACAACTAAACATGCAGAGATAGCCGGCACAACTAAACATGCAGGGATAGCCGGCACAACTAAACATGCAGAGATAGCCGGCACAACTAAACATGCAGGGATAGCCGGCACAACTAAACATGCAGGGATAGCCGGCACAACTAAACATGCAGGGATAGCCGGCACAACTAAACATGCAGGGATAGCCGGCACAACTAAACATGCAGGGATAGCCGGCACAACTAAACATGCAGGGATAGCCGGCACAACTAAACATGCAGGGATAGCCGGCACAACTAAACATGCAGGGATAGCCGGCACAACTAAACATGCAGGGATAGCCGGCACAACTAAACATGCAGGGACAGCCGGCACAACTAAACATGCAGGGATAGCCGGCACAATTAAACATGCAGAGATAGCCGGCACAACTAAACATGCAGGGATAGCCGGCACAACTAAACATACAGGGATAGCCGGCACAACTAAACATACAGGGATAGCCGGCACAACTAAACATGCAGGGATAGCCGGCACAACTAAACATGCAGGGATAGCCGGCACAACTAAACATGCAGGGATAGCCGGCACAACTAAACATGCAGAGATAGCCAGCACAACTAAACATGCAGGGATAGCCGGCACAACTAAACATGCAGGGATAGCCGGCACAACTAAACATGCAGGGATAGCCGGCACAACTAAACATGCAGGGATAGCCGGCACAATTAAACATGCAGAGATAGCCGGCACAACTAAACATGCAGGGATAGCCGGCACAACTAAACATGCAGAGATAGCCGGCACAACTAAACATGCAGAGATAGCCGGCACAACTAAACATGCAGAGATAGCCGGCACAACTAAACATGCAGAGATAGCCGGCACAACTAAACATGCAGAGATAGCCGGCACAACTAAACATGCAGAGATAGCCGGCACAACTAAACATGCAGAGATAGCCGGCACAACTAAACATGCAGAGATAGCCGGCACAACTAAACATGCAGAGATAGCCAGCACAACTAATCATGCAGGGATAGCCGGCATAACTAAACATGCAGAGATAGCCAGCACAACTAATCATGCAGGGATAGCCGGCACAACTAAACATGCAGGGATAGCCGGCACAACTAAACATGCAGGGATAGCCGGCACAACTAAACATGCAGGGATAGCCGGCACAACTAAACATGCAGAGATAGCCGGCACAACTAAACATGCAGAGATAGCCGGCACAACTAAACATGCAGAGATAGCCGGCACAACTAAACATGCAGAGATAGCCGGCACAACTAAACATGCAGAGATAGCCGGCACAACTAAACATGCAGAGATAGCCAGCACAACTAATCATGCAGGGATAGCCGGCATAACTAAACATGCAGAGATAGCCAGCACAACTAATCATGCAGGGATAGCCGGCACAACTAAACATGCAGGGATAGCCGGCACAACTAAACATGCAGGGATAGCCGGCACAACTAAACATGCAGGGATAGCCGGCACAACTAAACATGCAGGGATAGCCGGCACAACTAAACATGCAGGGATAGCCGGCACAACTAAACATGCAGGGATAGCCGGCACAACTAAACATGCAGGGATAGCCAGCACAACTAAACATGCAGGGATAGCCGGCACAACTAAACATGCAGGGATAGCCGGCACAACTAAACATGCAGAGATAGCCGGCACAACTAAACATGCAGGGATAGCCGGCACAACTAAACATGCAGAGATAGCCGGCACAACTAAACATGCAGGGATAGCCGGCACAACTAAACATGCAGGGATAGCCGGCACAACTAAACATGCAGGGATAGCCGGCACAACTAAACATGCAGGGATAGCCGGCACAACTAAACATGCAGGGATAGCCGGCACAACTAAACATGCAGGGATAGCCGGCACAACTAAACATGCAGGGATAGCCGGCACAACTAAACATGCAGGGATAGCCGGCACAACTAAACATGCAGGGATAGCCGGCACAACTAAACATGCAGGGATAGCCGGCACAACTAAACATGCAGGGATAGCCGGCACAATTAAACATGCAGAGATAGCCGGCACAACTAAACATGCAGGGATAGCCGGCACAACTAAACATACAGGGATAGCCGGCACAACTAAACATACAGGGATAGCCGGCACAACTAAACATGCAGGGATAGCCGGCACAACTAAACATGCAGGGATAGCCGGCACAACTAAACATGCAGGGATAGCCGGCACAACTAAACATGCAGAGATAGCCAGCACAACTAAACATGCAGGGATAGCCGGCACAACTAAACATGCAGGGATAGCCGGCACAACTAAACATGCAGGGATAGCCGGCACAACTAAACATGCAGGGATAGCCGGCACAATTAAACATGCAGAGATAGCCGGCACAACTAAACATGCAGGGATAGCCGGCACAACTAAACATGCAGAGATAGCCGGCACAACTAAACATGCAGAGATAGCCGGCACAACTAAACATGCAGAGATAGCCGGCACAACTAAACATGCAGAGATAGCCGGCACAACTAAACATGCAGAGATAGCCGGCACAACTAAACATGCAGAGATAGCCGGCACAACTAAACATGCAGAGATAGCCGGCACAACTAAACATGCAGAGATAGCCGGCACAACTAAACATGCAGAGATAGCCAGCACAACTAATCATGCAGGGATAGCCGGCATAACTAAACATGCAGAGATAGCCAGCACAACTAATCATGCAGGGATAGCCGGCACAACTAAACATGCAGGGATAGCCGGCACAACTAAACATGCAGGGATAGCCGGCACAACTAAACATGCAGGGATTGCCGGCACAACTAAACATGCAGAGATAGCCAGCACAACTAAACATGCAGGGATAGCCGGCACAACTAAACATGCAGGGATAGCCGGCACAACTAAACATGCAGAGATAGCCGGCACAACTAAACATGCAGGGATAGCCGGCACAACTAAACATGCAGAGATAGCCGGCACAACTAAACATGCAGGGATAGCCGGCACAACTAAACATGCAGAGATAGCCAGCACAACTAAACATGCAGGGATAGCCGGCACAACTAAACATGCAGGGATAGCCGGCACAACTAAACATGCAGGGATAGCCGGCACAACTAAACATGCAGGGATAGCCAGCACAACTAAACATGCAGGGATAGCCGGCACAACTAAACATGCAGGGATAGCCGGCACAACTAAACATGCAGAGATAGCCGGCACAACTAAACATGCAGGGATAGCCGGCACAACTAAACATGCAGAGATAGCCGGCACAACTAAACATGCAGGGATAGCCGGCACAACTAAACATGCAGGGATAGCCGGCACAACTAAACATGCAGGGATAGCCGGCACAACTAAACATGCAGGGATAGCCGGCACAACTAAACATGCAGGGATAGCCGGCACAACTAAACATGCAGGGATAGCCGGCACAACTAAACATGCAGGGATAGCCGGCACAACTAAACATGCAGGGATAGCCGGCACAACTAAACATGCAGGGATAGCCGGCACAACTAAACATGCAGGGATAGCCGGCACAACTAAACATGCAGGGACAGCCGGCACAAC
Source organism: Ascaphus truei (assembly GCF_040206685.1). Lineage (NCBI taxonomy): Eukaryota > Metazoa > Chordata > Amphibia > Anura > Ascaphidae > Ascaphus > Ascaphus truei. The sequence continues at coordinate 27,826,501 of NC_134501.1, read as the reverse complement.
TAAACATGCAGGGATAGCCGGCACAACTAAACATGCAGGGATAGCCGGCACAATTAAACATGCAGAGATAGCCGGCACAACTAAACATGCAGGGATAGCCGGCACAACTAAACATGCAGGGATAGCCGGCACAACTAAACATACAGAGATAGCCGGCACAACTAAACATGCAGGGATAGCTGGCACAACTAAACATGCAGAGATAGCCGGCACAACTAAACATACAGAGATAGCCGGCACAACTAAACATACAGGGATAGCCGGCACAACTAAACATACAGGGATAGCCGGCACAACTAAACATGCAGGGATAGCCGGCACAACTAAACATGCAGAGATAGCCGGCACAACTAAACATGCAGAGATAGCCGGCACAACTAAACATGCAGGGATAGCCGGCACAACTAAACATGCAGAGATAGCCGGCACAACTAAACATGCAGAGATAGCCGGCACAACTAAACATGCAGAAATAGCCGGCACAACTAAACATGCAGAGATAGCCGGCACAACTAAACATGCAGAGATAGCCGGCACAACTAAACATGCAGGGATAGCCGGCACAACTAAACATGCAGGGATAGCCGGCACAACTAAACATGCAGAGATAGCCGGCACAACTAAACATGCAGGGATAGCCGGCACAACTAAACATGCAGAGATAGCCAGCACAACTAAACATGCAGGGATAGCCGGCACAACTAAACATGCAGGGATAGCCGGCACAACTAAACATGCAGAGATAGCCGGCACAACTAAACATGCAGGGATAGCCGGCACAACTAAACATGCAGAGATAGCCGGCACAACTAAACATGCAGGGATAGCCGGCACAACTAAACATGCAGGGATAGCCGGCACAACTAAACATGCAGGGATAGCCGGCACAACTAAACATGCAGGGATAGCCGGCACAACTAAACATGCAGGGATAGCCGGCACAACTAAACATGCAGGGATAGCCGGCACAACTAAACATGCAGGGATAGCCGGCACAACTAAACATGCAGGGATAGCCGGCACAACTAAACATGCAGGGATAGCCGGCACAACTAAACATGCAGGGACAGCCGGCACAACTAAACATGCAGGGATAGCCGGCACAATTAAACATGCAGAGATAGCCGGCACAACTAAACATGCAGGGATAGCCGGCACAACTAAACATACAGGGATAGCCGGCACAACTAAACATACAGGGATAGCCGGCACAACTAAACATGCAGGGATAGCCGGCACAACTAAACATGCAGGGATAGCCGGCACAACTAAACATGCAGGGATAGCCGGCACAACTAAACATGCAGAGATAGCCAGCACAACTAAACATGCAGGGATAGCCGGCACAACTAAACATGCAGGGATAGCCGGCACAACTAAACATGCAGGGATAGCCGGCACAACTAAACATGCAGGGATAGCCGGCACAATTAAACATGCAGAGATAGCCGGCACAACTAAACATGCAGGGATAGCCGGCACAACTAAACATGCAGAGATAGCCGGCACAACTAAACATGCAGAGATAGCCGGCACAACTAAACATGCAGAGATAGCCGGCACAACTAAACATGCAGAGATAGCCGGCACAACTAAACATGCAGAGATAGCCGGCACAACTAAACATGCAGAGATAGCCGGCACAACTAAACATGCAGAGATAGCCGGCACAACTAAACATGCAGAGATAGCCGGCACAACTAAACATGCAGAGATAGCCAGCACAACTAATCATGCAGGGATAGCCGGCATAACTAAACATGCAGAGATAGCCAGCACAACTAATCATGCAGGGATAGCCGGCACAACTAAACATGCAGGGATAGCCGGCACAACTAAACATGCAGGGATAGCCGGCACAACTAAACATGCAGGGATAGCCGGCACAACTAAACATGCAGAGATAGCCAGCACAACTAAACATGCAGGGATAGCCGGCACAACTAAACATGCAGGGATAGCCGGCACAACTAAACATGCAGGGATAGCCGGCACAACTAAACATGCAGGGATAGCCAGCACAACTAAACATGCAGGGATAGCCGGCACAACTAAACATGCAGGGATAGCCGGCACAACTAAACATGCAGAGATATCCGGCACAACTAAACATGCAGGGATAGCCGGCACAACTAAACATGCAGAGATAGCCGGCACAACTAAACATGCAGGGATAGCCGGCACAACTAAACATGCAGAGATAGCCAGCACAACTAAACATGCAGGGATAGCCGGCACAACTAAACATGCAGGGATAGCCGGCACAACTAAACATGCAGGGATAGCCGGCACAACTAAACATGCAGGGATAGCCAGCACAACTAAACATGCAGGGATAGCCGGCACAACTAAACATGCAGGGATAGCCGGCACAACTAAACATGCAGAGATAGCCGGCACAACTAAACATGCAGGGATAGCCGGCACAACTAAACATGCAGAGATAGCCGGCACAACTAAACATGCAGGGATAGCCGGCACAACTAAACATGCAGGGATAGCCGGCACAACTAAACATGCAGGGATAGCCGGCACAACTAAACATGCAGGGATAGCCGGCACAACTAAACATGCAGGGATAGCCGGCACAACTAAACATGCAGGGATAGCCGGCACAACTAAACATGCAGGGATAGCCGGCACAACTAAACATGCAGGGATAGCCGGCACAACTAAACATGCAGGGATAGCCGGCACAACTAAACATGCAGGGATAGCCGGCACAACTAAACATGCAGGGATAGCCGGCACAACTAAACATGCAGGGATAGCCGGCACAACTAAACATGCAGGGATAGCCGGCACAATTAAACATGCAGAGATAGCCGGCACAACTAAACATGCAGGGATAGCCGGCACAACTAAACATACAGGGATAGCCGGCACAACTAAACATACAGAGATAGCCGGCACAACTAAACATGCAGGGATAGCTGGCACAACTAAACATGCAGAGATAGCCGGCACAACTAAACATACAGAGATAGCCGGCACAACTAAACATACAGGGATAGCCGGCACAACTAAACATGCAGGGATAGCCGGCACAACTAAACATGCAGAGATAGCCGGCACAACTAAACATGCAGAGATAGCCGGCACAACTAAACATGCAGGGATAGCCGGCACAACTAAACATGCAGAGATAGCCGGCACAACTAAACATGCAGAGATAGCCGGCACAACTAAACATGCAGAAATAGCCGGCACAACTAAACATGCAGAGATAGCCGGCACAACTAAACATGCAGAGATAGCCGGCACAACTAAACATGCAGGGATAGCCGGCACAACTAAACATGCAGGGATAGCCGGCACAACTAAACATGCAGAGATAGCCGGCACAACTAAACATGCAGGGATAGCCGGCACAACTAAACATGCAGAGATAGCCGGCACAACTAAACATGCAGAGATAGCCGGCACAACTAAACATGCAGAGATAGCCGGCGCAACTAAACATGCAGAGATAGCCGGCATAACTCATCATGCAGGGATAGCCGGCACAACTAATCATGCAGGGATAGCCGGCAAAACTAAACATGCACGGATAGCCGGCATAACTCATCATGCAGGGATAGCTGGCAAAACTAAACATGCAGGGATAGCCGGCATAACTCATCATGCAGGGATAGCCGGCAAAACTAAACATGCAGGGATAGCCGGCAAAACTAAACATGCAGGGATAGCCGGCATAACTCATCATGCAGGGATAGCCGGCAAAACTAAACATGCAGGGATAGCCGGCAAAACTAAACATGCAGGGATAGCCGGCATAACTCATCATGCAGGGATAGCCGGCAAAACTAAACATGCACGGATAGCCGGCAAAACTAAACATGCAGCGATAGCCGGCATAACTCATCATGCAGGGATAGCTGGCAAAACTAAACATGCAGGGATAGCCGGCATAACTCATCATGCAGGGATAGCCGGCAAAACTAAACATGCAGGGATAGCCGGCAAAACTAAACATGCAGGGATAGCCGGCATAACTCATCATGCAGAGATAGCCGGCAAAACTAAACATGCAGGGATAGCCGGCAAAACTAAACATGCAGGGATAGCTGGCATAACTCATCATGCAGAGATAGCCGGCACAACTAATCATGCAGAGATAGCCGGCACAACTCATCATGCAGGGATAGCCGGCACAACTAAACATGCACGGATAGCCGGCACAACTAAACATGCAGAGATAGCCGGCATAACTAAACATGCAGAGATAGCCGGCACAACTAAACATGCAGAGATAGCCGGCACAACTAAACATGCAGGGATAGCCGGCACAACTAAACATGCAGGGATAGCCGGCACAACTAAACATGCAGAGATAGCCGGCACAACTAAACATGCAGGGATAGCCGGCACAACTAAACATGCAGGGATAGCCAGCACAACTAAACATGCAGAGATAGCCGGCACAACTAAACATGCAGGGATAGCCGGCACAACTAAACATGCAGAGATAGCCAGCACAACTCATCATGCAGAGATAGCCGGCACAACTCATCATGCAGGGATAGCCGGCACAACTCATCATGCAGGGATAGCCGGCACAACTCATCATCCAGGGATAGCCGGCATAACTCATCATGCAGGGTTAGCCGGCATAACTCATCATGCAGGGATAGCCGGCACAACTCATCATGCAGGGATAGCCGGCACAACTCATCATCCAGGGATAGCCGGCATAACTCATCATGCAGGGATAGCCGGCATAACTCATCATGCAGGGATAGCCGACACAACTCATCATGCAGGGATAGCCGACACAACTCATCATGCAGGGATAGCCGGCATAACTCATCATGCAGGGATAGCCGGCACAACTAATCATGCAGGGATAGCCGGCATAACTCATCATGCAGGGATTGCCGGCATAACTCATCATGCAGGGATAGCCGGCACAACTAATCATCATGCACAAGTCTGTTTATTGGTGGGATAACTTTTTTATTGGGGTTTTCTGTAAACTGCATAACCATGGGGGAGCCAACTCCAGTCCTCAAGAACAGGTCAGGTGTTAAGGATAACCCTGCTTCAGCACAGTTAGCTCAATCAGTGGCTCAGTCATTGATTTAGCAACCTTTCATGATGCAGGGATATCCTTAGAACATGACCACTGGGATAACCCCTGTGGTGTCATACTGTGAAAGGGTTAATAGATAGGATGACCATTCGTCCCGTTTTTGCCGGGACAGTCCCAGTTTTTGCTGCCCGTCCGTCCCAGGAAAGTCCCGGTTTTTCTCCCTGGTGCGCAGGGGAGTTGGCGACGATGCGCGGGGGGGGGTGCACGGCGATACGCGGCGGGAGCGAACGGCGCCGCCGCCCGAGGGTGAGGAGGATGCGGCAGCCGGGTAGTATTTTTTTCATGTTAGAATGCCGGGGGGGGGGGGCGGGGGGGCTTAGAGTGTAGAAGCAGGGGATTGGTTAGAGGTCAGAGGATCTCTGGGGCGGGGTTTAGTACCGGGTGGAGTGAGCTGCTTCTCAGTGAGAGAGGTGTGTGTGTGTATGTGTGTCTGTCTGTGTGTGTCCTGTATGTGTTTGTGTGCTGTCTGTCTGTGTGTGTGTGTCCTGTCTGTATTCTCTATGTGTTTGTGTGCTGTGTGTGTGTGTGTGTGTGTGTGTGTGTGTGTGTGTGTGTGTGTGTGTGTGTGTGTGTGTGTGTGTGTGTGTGTGTGTGTGTGTGTGTGTGTGTGTGTGTGTGTGTGTGTGTGTGTGTGTGTGTATGTGTGTGTGTGTGTGTCTCTTGTCTTGTGTGTGTCTCTTGTCTGTCTGTGTGTGTGTCATAGGAGGAGCTGAGGGGAAGGTATGAGGAGGGGAAGGTATGAGGAGCTGAAGGGAAGGTATGAGGAGGGGGAGATATGAGGAGCTGAGGGAAAGGTATGAGGAGCTAGGGGAAGGTATGGGGAGGGGAAGGTATGGGGAGGGGAGGGGAGGGGCAGGTATGAGGAGGGGAGGGGCAAGAATGGGGAGGGATGGGGCAGGAATGGGGAGGGATGGGGCAGGTATGAGGAGGGATGGGGAAGGGATGAGGAGGAGAGATATAAGGATGGGGAGAGGGTAGGTATGCGGAAAGGATGGGGAGGGAGAGGCATGAGGAGAGGAGCTATATGGGGAGGTATGAGGGGAGGAGAAGAGGGGGAAGTATAAGGAGAGGGGGAAGTATGAGGGGGCAGGTATGAGGAGAGGAGGGGGCTTTGTGTGTTTGTCACTGTTTGTGTGTGTGTCACTGTGTGTGCACGTATATTGGGGAGGGAGGTTGAGTGTGGGGAGGGGAGAAAAATACATGGGGTGGGGGTGTAAGAGAGGGGGGGAAGGAATGGGTGAGGGGGGGAAGGAATGGGTGACTGGGGAGTGTGAGGTGGGGTGAGAGTGAGCAGGTGTGTGAGAAGGGGGGGTTCTCGCAAGGCCGCCGAAACATGGGTAGAGGGCCCCGGTGAAAACGTTCTTCCTGGGCCCCAGGAAAGCTGTCTGTGGCCCTGCATGGCAGTGATGTCACTGACTGCCACGAGGAGAGCAAGAGACCCTATTTGGCAAAGTGTAAGGTCAGGAAGGTCACATTTTTAAAAGTCTTAATTTTAATAAATGCCTAAATTTTTTATTTAATTTATGTCAATTAATTATTTACTTAATTTTAATTTGTTAATTATTTTAATTTTAATTAATGTCTTCATTATTTATATACACACAAACACCCACTGCAGGGCCCACCTCCTATATACACAGACACACACTGCAGCCCCCACCAACGGGACGCATTATGGTGCCGAGGCATCACGTGATGCCACATTGTCATGGCAACATGTCACCGCCTGACGTCAGTGTCTCGTTGTCATGGCAACGGGGTGCGTCACGTGATATAATTTGTTTTATAAATCATTTTTTTTTGTGCCCCGGTTTTGCATTTTGAAAATCTGGTCACCCTATTAATAGAGACCTCTGTTATGTCCCCACCTCATGCTCTTTAACCACTGCACATACTGACATCGACACACACATAAACACTGACATACTTAGACTGGCACGTGCACTGACGCACACACACACGCTGACACATATATACACACACGGTGACACATATATACACACACACGCTGACACACACACACACACTGACACATACACATACACACATGCTGACACAGACGCGCTGACACATACACATACACGCTGACACAGACGCACTGACACATACACACACAGGAGACAGAGCGCGAATCAGGAACACAACCAAGAAATAATAATTGTATGTGATACAATAAATACTAAAATAGAGGAAGTCCACTACTAATTGGTGACCCGAATGATCAAATAGAGGTCTATAGTCAAAGATTGGTAAGGCACCAACTTGTGGGGAAAGGGTGATAGAAACAAGTTAACCACTTAAAATACTCACACGGGCCAGTGTGATTAAAAACCCATTGGGGTTTAACTCTGTAGAGGGGCTTCTCCTGGAACCGCACACCTCCCACCCGGCCGCTACACAGCGCACAGGTCCTCATGACATCAAGTGAACCCAAAAATAATGAAAGATCCGAGTGTAGATATCAGTATGTAAGTAATACCATAAAACGGGGGAAAGATAGGTGGATGAACTCAAAATAAAGAAATATAAATTCTCACACGGGCCAGTGTGAGTAAAAACCCATCAGGGTTTAACTCTGTAGAGGGGATTTCCCTGGGACTATAGGCCTAATTTCTGACAGCTATACAGCACTCAGGTCCTCGATACCTCCAGATCCCCCCAAAATGTAGATGGAGAATCCAGGTGTAGTGAACAATAAAAATATTACAAAATGTCAGTGACGTTCCAAATAAGTGATGGGGTTCTTACAAATGGGTGCATGGTTTTCTGTTTCTGAGTGGGATCTTTGTATTTGTCCATCAGCAGTAAATTACCAATCATCCCCCAATCTCTGAGCTCTCAGCTGTTAGTACACATTATTTCTTAATCTTTTCGGAACATTTGTGACTCAAGGATCCAACAGGTCTTGCATCCAGAGCCAGAACACCACATGTAACAAATCCTTCTCCCTACGGTAGACTTGTGTATCGGGGAGGAAAGGTGATCTCGCCTGTAGAGTTTTTGAGCTGCGGACGGTGGACCCCTAGGCGTTCATACCTCACGAAGATGGGTATACAGGGGTTCCCTGAGCTTGGTAATATTTCTCCATTTATTTCTCTCATTCTATCGATAGTGATAGTCCAATCTCCAGAGAGCGTCCGGGTACCTTTTGTGCATACATACACACACACGCTGACACGTACACACATACATGCTGACACATACACACACGCTGACACACACACATACACACGCTGACACGTACACACATACATGCTGACACATACACACACGCTGACACACACACATACACACGGTGACACATACACACGCAGACGCACCTTTATACACGCCGACACATACACACACGCTGACACACACACATACACACGGTGACACATACACACGCAGACACACCTTTATACACGCCGACACATACACGCACGCCGACGCTGTACATTCTAAACGTAGTCATACTGATATATACAATGATATACACAGATTTGCACATGTAGAAAGATATAAACCTTGTATTTATAATATAAACCAATGTGCTTTATAGAGAGGTTTTGGCTTTGTTACTCTGTTTATTAGGTCTTAAGACATTACACAGTATATATTTGGTCAACAACATACCTGTGATAAAGAGAGGGACAGAGTTATAAAGGAAAGATAGATGCTGTTTACCAGCCAGGACGGGTCAATAAGGCACTGATTTTTATTTAACTAGGATAAATAATATTTGGAAAGCCTAAAGTTTACACCAATATACCTGCATAACACTAACCCTAATATTAGCCTAAGACTAATATACCTACATAATCCTCACCCTAATATACCATTTTAGCCCATTTTACCATTTTAACCCATCCCTAACCCCAATGACAGCCTAACCCTAATATGTCAGACTAATCCTTACCCTAATCCTAATATAAATGCAACAGATGAAATAGATTCATCCAAACAGAACCCTATTCATTGCACTCAGTCCAGAGGAGTAGATAGGTAGTGTAATACTAATCTCTTTAACTCGCAATTGGATACACAAAACCTAAAGCAACCACTCCCAGCCCTGTGGGAGGACGGATACCACTAAAAGCCAGATTGGCAAAATAATAACGTTTTATTTAATATTACAGACAATGACGAATGGACACATAAATGACAAACATTAAAATCAAATTCGAAATGTTACTCTCTTATGGTGCTAATGTAATGAATTAAATCACCATCAATACACAATAACAGTGGTGTACATATAGCACCTAGAATCAAGCATACAACTTACCACACTATTAATATAATTGGTCAACAAAGGGGAGAAGTATACCAGTGTCTCTCAGTGTACAGCACTATCTGGCAAAGGTCTTCAAAACAGGACCTGTATGCACCGTCCATGATATATATTAATTACTAACACCTATTAAGGTGAACGGTGGTAGATCTTTTTTGTTGTATGCCTAATCCTAATATGCCAGATTTACTCTAATATGCCAGACACCCTAATATGCCAGACTATCCCTTAATCCTAATATGTCAACATAACCCTAATATGTCAGACTAGCCCTGATCCTAATACTAATATGTCAGACTAATCCTTACTTTAATACCTAATACGTCAGACTAATCATAATATGACAGACTAACCCTAAAATGTACGACTATCCCTTACCCTAATCCTAATATGTTTGAGGGGGTACCCGGGCGCTATCTCTGTAGAGCTATGTCAGATAAGCTGAAATATAAAAAAGCGGAGTATGATACTGCCTGAGTGTGATTTTCAAGTGATGTCCTCCTGTGACTCGGAACCCCAGCAGGATCTATCCAGGACCCTTGTAGGCAATGAATACAGAAAGGATGGGGGAGCACAGTTGTGGGAAACAGGCAGTGCAATGAGTCTAGTAATTAACACTTAAAATAGAGCGGTTATACCCTGAGCGAACGTAATGGCTCAGGTGGCTGATGTCCAATTGAAAGGGCGAATATACATAAATGTGTATATGTGGGTGAGAAGGTAAAAATGGTAATATATAACTTACACGGCCTTGTGTAAGCTCAGTCACATCAAGGTTTCTTTGGGGATCCCGTGCTCTTGCAATGATCCTTTTCTCTCCGCGATGTGAGTTCTTCTTCTTGATGTATGTCCTTATTGCTTCGTGGTTCAGTGTTTCCACTCCAGGGTGATTTCCTCTCATATAAACAAGAGAGGATAGGGTTAAGGCATATGTATATAGAGGCGTCAATGGGGGGGAGGATGGGGTATTAATAAACCACTAAAATAAAATGGTATGATCTAACACTCACACGGGCCAATGTGAGTGTGGTCCTATCTTGGTATCTTGTTCCTGCTCTTTTAGGGATATTACCCAATTAGTAGCAGGTGGTGATGAAGGGGTGGGGACAATGATAAAGAATATAATAACACAATACTCACACGGGCCAGTGTGAGTACACACTCCTAGCGGTTTCTTTGTACTTCTATTCCTGGTGTGACTGACGCTGATGATAGGTTATAGCATAAACAAATGACACTAAGGTCTGGAGGGTAAAAACTAATTTTAATAAAAAACAAGAAAATATAAGTATAAAAACAGAAACCAAAGGCTTCTGTGGGGAAGTAAAATCAAAGGGGGGCAGTGCGGTGTATAGTGGTAGGGGATCTCGCCTTCCGCGTCCGGATGGAGAGCTACAACTGCACCTCTGCCTCCTCTGCGGTGTGCTGTGAAGTGTCCCAGATGAAAAAAAGAGCAACGCGTTTCGTCCGGAACTGGACTTCCTCAGGCTCTGTAGATAAGGACCGGCTGTTCCCCGTATCTTTTATACATGGATCAGCCAATCCTGATCGCGATGCGGTCTCATTACCGTTTCTCTGCTGCGACGGGACGTCGCCATCTTTAAAATTGCGCGCGCATCCCATCTTCTGTTGGGTCGCGCGTGTATGAAATTCAGTCTTCTAATAAAGTTTTCGGCATTGAAAGGTAGCGTGTGCAACCTGGCATAGGCAATGCTGCCGTACGCCCTTATAATGGCCTTTTTAGTGTCCATGATTGAGTCTCAATAAAATTCCTTGATTTTGAAGGGGTGAAGGTGCGCGCGCAGTCTTATGCCTGCTGCGCGTTTTTTCAAAAGTCTCTAATGATTCCCTTGTTGTGACCGGGTGTGAGTTCTAACCTAATAAGGGTTGGAGCCATGCAAAAATGGCATGGAAGGTATTGATTATGCCTCCGAGAGCTGCAAGTTAAAAGTGTATTCATTTTTGTGTGCCATAATTCTATATATGTATGGACAAATAAAATTGCATATATGTAGAGAACTTTGTGTCTTCTATATATATATAAGTTGGCAGGAAGACTTCACATTAGCCACCTGTGATGTGAAGTCACTGTACACATGCATCCAACACACAGATGGCCTTAAAGCAGTGGAAAACGCCATCAGTCAAGACATTAGCATTCTAGAAGAACAGCGCAGTTTCATTATCGACAGTATTAATTTCATTTTAACGCACAATGTTTTTTAGTTTAATGGTCTGTTCTACCTCCAGATGTGCGGAACCGCGATGGGGACCAGGTTTGCGCCCAGTTACGCAAATATCTTTCTAGCGGACTGGGAGGAAGCCAATATTTGGTCCAATAATCCCTTCAGCGCAAACCTGGTCTCATGGCATCGCTATATAGACGACGTACTGTTTATATGGAAGGGGGACGATTTAAAACTGAGGGACTTCATTAACCACATCAACCAAAACAGTATCAATCTCGAGTTCACATCTGAGCAAAGCAAGGTAAACATCAACTACCTAGACCTCACTATATACATAGAAAATTTAGAAATAAAAACAAAAACATTTTTTAAGCCAACGGACGCTAATAACTTTTTAATGACCACCAGTTGCCACCACCCGAAGTGGCTAGAAAATATACCGTTTGGTCAGTTTCGGAGAGTACGGAGAAACTGCACTGATGACAGCACCTTTAGGGACCAAGCAGACATATTGAAGGGTAGATTTCTTGAAAGAGGTTACCCTTCAGAACTCATTGAATCAGCGGTAGATAAAACCAATGCACTATCACGTAGCGACATGCTGATCTCAAAGGAAAAACAAGGCAACACAGAATTCCAAACCCCATTCATTAGCACCTACTGTATAATTCAGATGCAATGAAAATTCAAAAAATTATCAAAAGACATTGGCATGTGGTACAACAAGACCCTATCCTCAAAGACAATATCCCCAATGTCCCAAGAGTCATATTTAGAAAGGCCCCGTGCATTAAATCACAATTAGCACCCAGCGTCTTCAAAAAAGAGGAACCTAAAATTCAAACCTGGTTACCTCCAGTTAAAGGCTTTCACAGCTGCTTTAATTGCAAAGCATGCAAACAAGCAGCAAAGGGAAATAAAATAGAATTCATGTCTACTGTAACAAAAGAAACTTTCAAGATCAAGCAAAACCTAAACTGCCGCACAGATCATATTGTCTATCTATTGTCCTGCCCATGTGGACTCCAGTACGTGGGCCGCACCTCAAGACCCCTGCGAGTCCGCGTGCTGGAACACATGGGGAACATAAAAAGGCGGCTAATGACACACAGTGTCTCTAAGCACTTTAGCGAATTCCACGAGGGCAACCCAAACCTTCTGACGTATAAGGGAATAGAGAGGGTTGACGTCAACTGGAGAGGTGGGGACAGGTTGCGTAAGCTATGCCAACGAGAAACCTTCTGGATATACAAATTAAAGACACTAACACCCAGAGGACTCAATATAGATATAGATCTGGGGTCATTTATGTGAGCACTCAATACCCCAGACTATGGCCCATCAACTCTACCCATGGACATTATATATGTTTAACATAGGGTAATTACTAACCTGCTTCTTCTCTTCTAACTACAGATACATCTGCCCAAGGCTCTGCATTTTTCTCCATCATTAATATTGGACTTGTTTACATTTTTGGTTCGTACACTTTATCTCTGATTTTCATTGCATTTGTAATTCCATACAGAGACCATTTTTTTTACTCATTTTTTTACTCATTATTTGCTGATATATTTTTAAGACACTATATTTTTTAGATACTTTAATTTATACATATATAATTTCTTTACACATATACTTTTCATGTTATTTTACGTTATTTTTTACGTATCATTTGTTTTATACATTATCACCTTCACCTGCCCTTTTCGGCAGTGTTATTACACTTAATTAGACTACACTTAGGGCACGTAAATTCACTTGCTATATTCACTTCCTTAGGACAATAAGTCAGTATGATATTCACAATTTTCACTTCCACATCATTTATCTATCACCCCAATTATTATTATCTTCACCAATTACCATTAAGGATTTAAATTAACCTCAATCACCTTTTCACTACCAACATTATTCATTTGTATCATGTTTAAATTAACACAAGATTAGACTATTTCTATCATCACTTTTTATTGGAATAACCTAGCAATACAGCATAATACACATTTTTTCATTTTATCTTTATCAATAGTAGAGACACAAAGTTCTCTACATATATGCAATTTTATTTGTCCATACATATATAGAATTATGGCACACAAAAATGAATACACTTTTAACTTGCAGCTCTCGGAGGCATAATCAATACCTTCCATGCCATTTTTGCATGGCTCCAACCCTTATTAGGTTAGAACTCACACCCGGTCACAACAAGGGAATCATTAAAGACTTTTGAAAAAACGCGCAGCAGGCATAAGACTGCGCGCGCACCTTCACCCCTTCAAAATCAAGGAACTTTATTGAGACTCAATCATGGACACTAAAAAGGCCATCATAAGGGTGTACGGCAGCATTGCCTATGCCAGGTTGCACACGCTACCTTTCAATGCCGAAAACTTTATTAGAAGACTGAATTTCATACACGCGCGACCCAACAGAAGATGGGATGCGCGAGCAGTTTTAAAGATGGCGACGTCCCGTCGCAGCAGAGAAACGGTAATGAGACCACACCGCGATCAGGATTGGCTGATCCATGTATAAAAGATACGGGGAACAGCCGGTCCATCTACAGAGCCTGAGGAAGTCCAGTTCCGGACGAAACGCGTTGCTCTTTTTTTCATCTGGGACACTTCACAGCACACCACAGAGGAGGCAGAGGTGCAGTTGTAGCTCTCCATCCGGACGCGGAAGGCGAGATCCCCTACCACTATACACCGCACTGCCCCCCTTTGATTTTACTTCCCCACAGAAGCCTTTGGTTTCTGTTTTTATACTTATATTTTCTTGTTTTTTATTAAAATTAGTTTTTACCCTCCAGACCTTAGTGTCATTTGTTTATGCTATAACCTATCATCAGCGTCAGTCACACCAGGAATAGAAGTACAAAGAAACCGCTAGGAGTGTGTACTCACACTGGCCCGTGTGAGTATTGTGTTATTATATTCTTTATCATTGTCCCCACCCCTTCATCACCACCTGCTACTAATTGGGTAATATCCCTAAAAGAGCAGGAACAAGATACCAAGATAGGACCACACTCACATTGGCCCGTGTGAGTGTTAGATTATACCATTTTATTTTAGTGGTTTATTAATACCCCATCCTCCCCCCCATTGACGCCTCTATATACATATGCCTTAACCCTATCCTCTCTTTTGTTTATATGAGAGGAAATCCCCCTGGAGTGGAAACACTGAACCACGAAGCAATAAGGACATACATCAAGAAGAAGAACTCACATCGCGGAGAGAAACGGATCATTGCAAGATCACGGGATCCCCAAAGAAACCTTGATGTGACTGAGCTTACACAAGGCCGTGTAAGTTATATATTACCATTTTTACCTTCTCACCCACATATACACATTTACTGTATGTATATTCGCCCTTTCAATTGGACATCAGCCACCTGAGCCATTACGTTCGCTCAGGGTATAACCGCTCTATTTTAAGTGTTAATTACTAGACTCATTGCACTGCCTGTTTCCCACAACTGTGCTCCCCCATCCTTTCTGTATTCATTGCCTAATCCTAATATATCAGCCTAATCCTAATATACCAACCTAACCCAAATATGACAGCCTTAAATTGATCCTAATATGCTAGCCTAATCCTAATATGCCCTCTTTACCTTAATCCTAATATGACAGCCTAATCCTAATATATCATCTTTACCTTAATCCTAATATGCCAGTCTAACCTGAATATGCCAGCCATGCCCTTAACCTAAACAGCACTAACTGAGTCCTAATAATCTGGGATAAAATCATTGGTGGCTAAATACAGGAGAGGGAGAAGGTTATCGAGGCGGCTAAAGGGTACATAAGGAAAAAACCCAAACTGCAGCATTTTTACTAGAGACACAAATGAACCCATTACATGCCTAGGGCTGACCCTTTACATGCCTAGGGCTGACCCCTTACATGCCTAGAGCTGACACCTTACATGCCTAGAGCTGACCCCTTACATGCCTAGGGCTGACCCCTTACATGCATAGGCCAGCAGAAACAAGATGAAGCTTCTTTCTCCCTACATTCCACCTGTTTGTGGGGTCGAGGATGTTTCTGAAGCAGGTACTGAACAAAAAACTTTGACTGAATATTTGCACGCATGACCCATCAGAGACAGAATAGACTTCATTCCTTACATTCCACCTGTTGTCTCTGAGGGTTCATTTGGCCTATCCCACATATAAAGGCCTGGTCTGGTAAAACTTGTACAGTGGGTTTAGTGAGCAATTTCAATAAGGATTTGCAGGCTCCTATGTCCCATCTCCCCCAACCAAACAAACCACCCCGCACTATCCCCTTCCCGTAATGTCTGTATTATTAAATCATAAAGCCCCTTTGCCTGGTATGTTGACCAATGCTAAGCGTCTAGTGACATTGATCACAGTGAGATTTGTCCAAAATGTCGCAGTCTTGGTAAGTCCATGGAACAGCTATGAACGAGTATCCATTTTCTTCACTCACGGAAATGGCTCTGCAGAACCAGCCATCTGTTCGGTTAGTTGTTAGCTTGTTGTCACAAAGGTGCTGGGGGACCACATGGCTGCTCTTGAAACCACCATGTGAAACGAAAGAAGGAAGCATTAAACAATAGCTATTAATCTGTACGAGGGCTAATACACAGGCCTATTTTCCCAATCTATGCAACTGGGGTTCCCCTGCTTCCACCTGTATGCCAATGGGTACTGTGATCACAATATTAACTATACCAAGCACAGTGCCTGCCTCAATATGTCAGTCTATATTTGTCCCAGTCAGTTGTATTTGCCACTGATAAGTGTACGTCTCTACCACCACCTCCTTGTCACCCACCCCCTTTTCTTCAGTTCGGCATCTAAATTGAACACCATGAGGGCATCAGAGGGATGTGGTCCCTGAGTTCCGATGTCATATATTCCCTGCGGAACGTCAAATTGTTGCGTCATGAGTAACTCTAGGGTATGGGGTCCTATCACCTGGTGAGTGTTTCCCCAGTGTTTCAACCTGTACCATGTGATGGGGGATCTCTCGGTGTTAAGGACCACATTCATCCTATTGTACGGGGTCATTTTCCTGAGCCCCTTTTCGAACACTCGGGGTGCGTAAATCTATGAGTGCTTTCACCGGCCCCTTCAACAACCCATTGCTGCGTTCAATTAGGCCGGCTGCTTGTGAGTGGTAAGGACTCCACTGACATCAGCCAAAGTATGAGCCCCTGTTTCTAGTGGATGGCGGGTAGGTTTTCCCCCGCTCTGTCCCAAATAACAAAGCAACCGGCTTCTTTTTGAAACTAGGAAAGTCTGCCCTGCAGAGACTGAGTCAGACGCGAGCACCAAGTTCTCATATTAGAACGTAGCGGTCGCGGTCAGGAGTTCCTGCCCAAAACAGTTCCAGGAGTATCGGGACTACAGCTGCGGCCGCCTTTATCCTCCTACTTGCCCGGATAAATGCGGGGATTATCTCCGTTTCTAGCGGAGTTTCCCGCGCGGCGGCCGCATCATCAGATAAGCGCCCGCGGCGCGGGAAACCTGAAGAAAAAAAGCTGCTCGCCGCCGCGTTTTTAAAAATCCCGCGGTGGCGGCCGCAGGAGGTTAAAGGCGGCCGCCACTGTAGGTCCCGGTCAGGAGTTTCTGCGGAATCTCGGTCCAGGACGTCCGGAACAAGGTCCCGCTCAGGGTAAGCCCTTGCAAGCGGGCGCCCTGCACCTAGGAGAGGCTAGATCTCATACCCCAGACCCCAGTAAGTGTGTATATTCCTGTATTTTGTGTTCTGGTGTATTTCTGAGGTTTTATCCAAAGAAACCCCATTTTATTTCACTGCCTCGTTTTGCCTATTGACTGATCCCAGAAATATAAATGTGTTACGAAACCTGGCCTACCGTGACACTTTTTGTTTGTTTATTCCAGGAATTAAAGAAGTTGTCGGAGAAGCACCCAAATATTGTAGTGATTCAGCTGGGTACGTCTGCAATACATTGTTGTTATTGTTTCAATCTGCCTTTTTCATGGAGTGAGAAACAGGGGGATAAAGGGGTTTAGACAAGAAACTGGGATTAGGAATTCCAGGGGAGGAATGTAGAAAGGTTTCCAGTATTGTGACTATAACCACACATTAAACAAGTTACGGTGGATACAAAACGGTGACTCAAAACCCTCCCCCGAACAGTAAATAAAAATCCCTCTTGTGGTGCATTTGCATGTCTCAGACAGATCTGCAACCTTGTCTTTCCCCATTATCTCTTAGCAAACAGTGCTTCCACAGCAGCCTGGGATTCTGGGAAATGAATTAAGAAGTAAAGTGTGACACACTGCTCATTTGCGTGTTATTACCCAGAATCCCTAGTTGCAGTATAAGCATTATATGTTAAGAGATAATGGGGCAGGGCAGGGTTGCAGACCTGGCTGAGACATTTGAATTTGAACACAAGTGCTATTTGTATTTATTATCCACTCTATTGTGATAAAATCTAAATGAATGGAAAATAAATGTGTAGGGGGAACCTCACCTCTACATACCCCAAAGTAGGGGGGTGTCGGACTTTAACCCTTGGTTTCCCCATGATATAGCTACCACGCCCCGTGAAGGCATATGCTGTTTGATCGTTTCTAGGGGAGACTCCTCCTCTTGCTTTCTGTCATCAGTGACGCCGCGCCGAAATAATAGCTCGCGGGAATGGTCACGGAATAGCGAAGTGTCGGAGGGGCTGTGGGATCCGCCTGCTCTGGCACTCAAACAGCTAATGCACCCGCTCCCTGTACACCAGGGGTGGCCAACTCCAGTCGTCAAGGTCAGGTTTTCAGCATATCCCTGCTTCAGCACAGGTGGCTCAATCGGTGGCTCAGCTGTTAACTACACAACTTGTGCTGAAGCAGGGATATCCCTAATACCCGATCTGTTGGTGGCCTGTGAGGACTGGCATTTGCCATCCTTGGGGTATTGAAGGTGAACTCTGAATACGTCCAAGATACTTACCATTAAAATATAGAAGAAAGTCCTCCTTGGCGCTGGAGTCCTGGTGTTGCTGGCGTTATTCTCCAATTGATATGTGGAAAAAACAACAACAAAAGTGCATATCTATCAATAAATCAATATGACCCGTCTATATGATTGGTTACCTCTATGTGCACTTCTAGGCGTGATGTGTCAACACCCAATATATACCAATGGAATATAACCCCTGAGGGGGAAGATGTTTATCCCCTGTGAGATCCCATGCATCTAATGGGACCACTGTATATACCTACACCACAGTGCAGAAAGATGGCTACAAAAGGTGAACAGTGAATAAAACTTAACTTCTAGGTTAATCAGATCCTCTTCTGAAGGAATACAGCAACCTCACAAGCCATATGTAAAAAGCAATAGAAATAGGGAATGGTAGCTGTGGATCGAGAAGCGATCAGCTGGAACTCGAGGCCTGAGAGGTGGCCAATGCTGGCGCCAAGACCCGTCCCCTCTCCCCCCCCCCCCCAATGTTTTTTCCTGGTCCTGTGTGTCCTGTCCGTCTCGTCCCGTGCTATGGGGTAGTTTGTCAATGTTGTCCCATGTCTGTCCGTTCTCATGGGTAAAATGTGGGTTGTTATTTGTTACACTTGACAATAGTTTGTGACACACTGTATAAGCTGTAAAACCCAATAAAAATGGAAGTTATAAAAAAAAAAGTAGCGCTTTCAGTCCCCTGGAGGGGGAACAAAATGGCGGTTTCAATCTCCCTCATTACATGGGCCAACAAGAACCCGCAACATCAACTGTCGCGGCTTCCTGTTGTCACAGTGACGCCAGGGATTTAAATACCAGCAAGTACCGACAATATTTTTACCGGTAAGAATCTTGGGAGAGCTAAAAATAGTGAGGTTCAGCTTCGGCGACCCCCTGGTTCTCATCCATATAACAACATAAACATTGGTAAGTAACTCTCCTACCTCCTCGTGTAAACCACCTTCCCACTCTCCCTCTACATCCATTCTCTCCCTGTACCTCCAACCTGATTAACCATCATGTCCTCAAAACCTAACAAGAGGGATACCTCTACCCCCAGTTTACGCCTCTTCCCCCCCCCTCCCCTTCCCGGGACCTTGACACCTCGTCATACCCCATAAACAGGGTTCAGCTCCTGGGACCCCATAGTTCATAACCTGGTAAGAAAAAAACAAGGGGGCCAGTGGTTGAACGGCTGCTTTAAACATTTCGGGTGGTTCCCTATATCCATATTTAATAATGAACGTGAGAATAAGGATCGTCTTCCTGTTCACAGATACCACAGACCCTGTAAGTGTTAAAGCGTCTGTCAAGGAGGTGGAGAAGCATCTGGATGGACAGACCCTGGATCTGCTAATTAACAATGCCGGGGTCCTGACCCAAAACACACTGGAGACCCAGACCTCCGAAGACATGATACGTGTCTATATGACCAATGTGGTCGGTCCTATGCTGGTGACCCAGGTAAGATCAAAGCAGAAAGGAGGCTAATCCGGACGTGTTTAGATCAGGGGTCGGCAACTCCAGTCCTCAAAGGCCACCAGACCTGCCTGTTGGTGGCCCTTGAGGACTGGAGTTGGTTGCCCCTGGTTTAGATACTAGGGGTACAAAGTTTGCACCAGACCAAGCACTCCAACAAAACCCCATATACCTGTGTATAGGAAAAGAAACAAAAATAGACAACACTAATTAATAATTCATGCCGCTAGCTATCAATTTTAGGGGCTCTCCTTCGTTGATAACACATTCACAAAAATATATCCGTAAGCCGGGCACTCAAATAATAATAGTTAATTATAACAAGATTCAAAACACAGTGACAGCGTTTCGATCTATAATCTGACCTTCCTCTGGGCTTACCTTGCCCTGATGAAGGTCCGATTATGGACCGAAATGTAGATACAGTATTAGGAGTAACACTACTTTTAATTCATAAACCAGGATTCCAGGAGCTTGCACGGGTCGAGCCCCCCCTCCCCCCTCATTCCCCCGTCACCTTTAAAAGGCTGTTTAATAGAAAGCAGGTTCCTATTGAATGGAGATTTGGCAGCCATTTTGTTTTCCCCGGAGAGTGATTTAAACCCAGTGAGTATCTTGGGAACGGGGGAGCCCCCGGAGCAGATAATTATCTTGGTCTTTTAATCTCTCTTGGAATCCAGGCGAGTACCATCTTTGCTCAACGAGGGTCATTTCTTCTTGCGATATGTCCGGCCTACCGCCATTTTAATATCTTCACCCTTGTGGTGATGTCGCACAGTTTCTGTCTCTTTGGGTAATACCCAGCATCAGTGGGGGACTTCCAGATCCGACGCCCCATGGCACTTACCTGGTGCCGCCTCCTCCGTGCTGCCGCACTCCGTCTTCTTCTAAATCGCAGCGTCGCAGAGTCATTTAAACGCTGGGATTCCAAAGGAGCAGGAGGGCGGCAGAAAGAGGCGGTAAACACAGGCAAGTGCCTAAGGGCGGCAAATTTTTGAATCCGCCACTGGGTCCAGGTATCTTCCGTGGATCAGGGAATCTAAATGCAGCAGTCCAGGGTGTCTCCCTGTGACAGAGAGTCCCTTGCAGTGAGCCCTGTAGGCCTTTTAGAAGTCTCTAACTTGGCAGCTGATGAGGCAGATTAAGCCAGGCTACTCTGGATTTAACCCACTCAGTGCTGTCTCGGGCTCTGAAACATGTTTCCCCTGCTCCATTACGTGACAGGGGTCCCGCCCCGTTACACACCCGCCTTATTTGTTTTGCCAGGCGTTCCATCCCCTGCTGAAAAGATCCAAACCGGAGTGTGCCGGGAAATCCGCCATTGTTCACGTCTCCGCTCTGCTCGGCTCCATCCAAGACGTTCCCCATCTCTTCGCACCGTTCCCAGTTATATCGTATCGCTGCAGCAAGGTACATCCGCTGTCCTGGTGACCCTGGGCAAGTCATGTTATCTCCCTGTGCCTCGTGCACCAATATTATTATATTAGGCTGCGGTCCCAGTGACTGCCACAGCGCACACCTCGGCGTGCACTGTGCGAACAAGCACCGGCCCCCCAGTCACTCAGGGCCGAGTACATGCGTCGGCGCGCATTCAGCAGCCGCGCTGTACTGCAAGATTCCACACTCTCAAAAAAATTGTGTGTGGAACTTGCGACGGAGCCGTGGCCACGCCCCCGCCGGCGGTTCAACCAATGAGGGCGAAACAGCCGCGTGAGGTCATGGCCACGCCCCTGCAAAAACCCGACCACGACCCCTCCCGTCGCAACCTCTCCCTCTCTCCTGAAGACCGCAGATCGCGGTTAGCGCTGTGCACGCGTCACCCCCTCCCCCCGCCGGGCGCGCGTGTCACAGTGATGACTGGGACCGCAGCCTTAGAGTGTAAGCTCTATGGGACAGGGCTGCAGCATTTTTTTGTACAGTACTGCGTGCACTGTCAGCACTATATGAGAAGAAAAAATATATTATCATTATGATTTTTAAAGATTTTATTGGTTAGTACAGTAGCAGTAAATAACTGTATACAAGCCGGTGGTTCTGTATATCTATATAACAGTGTATATACAGGTGTGGGTCTGTGTGTATCTATATAACAGTATATATACAGGTGTGGGTCTGTGTGTATCTATATAACAGTATATATACAGGTGTGGGTCTGGGTGTATCTATATAACAGTATATATACAGGTGTGGGTCTGTGTGTATCTATATAACAGTATATATACAGGTGTGGGGCTTTGTGTATCTATATAACCGTATATATATA
Source organism: Ascaphus truei (assembly GCF_040206685.1). NCBI lineage: Eukaryota > Metazoa > Chordata > Amphibia > Anura > Ascaphidae > Ascaphus > Ascaphus truei. The sequence goes on along the minus strand of NC_134501.1, from coordinate 27,804,241 downwards.
CACTTGTGGGTCTGTTTGTATCTATATAACAGTATATATACAGGTGTGGGTCTGTGTGTATCTATATAACAGTGTATATACAGGTGTGGGTCTGTGTGTAGCTATATAACAGTGTATATACAGGTGTGTGTCTGTGTGTATCTATATAACAGTATATATACAGGTGTGGGTCTGTGTGTATCTATATAACAGTATATATACAGGTGTGGGTCTGTGTGTATCTATATAACAGTATATATACAGGTGTGGGTCTGTGTGTATCTATATAACAGTATATATACATGTGTGGGTCTGTGTGTATCTGTATAACAGTATATATACAGGTGTGGGTCTGTGTGTATCTATATAACAGTATATATACAGGTGTGGGTCTGTGTGTATCTATATAACAGTATATATACATGTGTGGGTCTGTGTTTTTCTCTAGGTGTCAGTGTCAGGGCGTTTCTATATGTGTATCAGTGTGTCTCTGGGGGTCAGCAGATAGAAATGACACTATTGTATTGTTGAAACCTTTAGCAGCACAATAATTACATTTTTATGTTCAATATATGTGCCCTGTCTGATTGTCTGTACAATGCTGCACATACAGTAACATTATATACGAGAGAACTATATCCTACTGTATGTACTGTGCACAGTGACATACACAGTCTTGGCAAACTGAAAACCCAAACCCACTACATTGTGTATATGTGTGTATACAGTAAGTACAAATTAGCGGGGTACTCCTGGCTACTAATTTCCCTGGCCCCTCCAGCACCGGAAGTCCCAGTAAAGAGAGGGCAGTGTTGGTAGTAAATCCGTCAGGGCCGGGTTATGTTACTGCATAGGATGTTAGTTAATACAGTTCGGGATTAGCCTGGTACTACAAGGGCCTATGCCTGGTAGGAGGCTGGCTTACAAGCCATTCCCCTGGGGAGGGGGGGTGGTTCCTCTAGTTTAGAGTACGGGTGGGCCCTGGGCATGCGGCGGGTTACGTTTTAAGGGCCCGCCACAAAGCAAAAATTGCCAGAAAGCGGAACCGGCGATTTTCGGTGTGTGCGCATGCGCAGACCGGCAATTCGCCCTTCTACGCATGCAAACCCCTCATTATGCGCGACTTCGGACCGGCCCGTTCTGCGCATGCGTGACCTCGGACCGGCCCGTTCTGCGCATGCGTGACCTCGGACCGGCCCGTTCTGCGCATGCGTGACCTCGGACCGGCCCGTTCTGCGCATGCGTGACCTCGGACCAGCCCGTTCTGAGCATGCGTGACCTCGGACCAGCCCGTTCTGCGCATGCGTGACCTCGGACCGGCCCATTCTGCGCATGCGTGACCTCGGACTGGACCATTCTGCGCATGCGCAGACATGGCAGCCCCCTTCTCGGTACCACCGTATCAGCGGATCGCCGAAAAGCGGGGCGTCCAGAAGCGGGGCCTTGCTGTAGGTGGTTCTGGGAGGCAGTTCTGTGCTGATCTCTCTGCATGGAGGGAGCACAAGTAAAGCTTCTCCTGGATAGGAGCCCTACCCTCTTAGGGGGTGAGGTAGCTGAGGAGGTGTGCTTAAGGCCTCTTGTCCTGATTACTGCCTTCAGGGGAATGGAACAAGTCATGCAATGTTGTGCTGTGCTTAATGAAGAACGTTGTACCATCCAACTGTCTGATTCTGAGACCAGAGTAAGGATGGAGACGCTGCGCTGAAGGAGGAACATGCAGCTGAAAGCCGGATCTGATGCCTCCCCACAACATCGTGGAGCCCTCAAGCCTTCCGTGACACCAACAGGTATGCACCAGCACACACAAGGTAGCTACATGATCTCCCGTAGGCAGTGTGTACAGCCTCTATGTACCAAGAAGTGGTGCAGGTGTAGTGTCCCACGGGGCTCTATGGGATCTTGAGGACCGGACCCCCCACCACAGGGAGCTGCGACTTGTGAAATGGCGTTTCCCGCCGAAAACGGGAGGCCGCATGGTGATCTGTGCAAAAAGTTGCAAGGATTCTGTCTGCAAGTATCTGGGCTTGGCGCGAAGCCTAGCCGCGCCTGTTCTCTGCAGCCATACTAAAGAATCACAAGAGGGAGGAGCAGAAGGCGTGCCTAACTATTTCCGCGCAGCTGATGTGGGGAATTAGCCACAGACGCATGTGTCACCGCTCTCTCTCATTCAGCAAATCAGCTATGGGTAAGAATCACTGCCCTCGCTTTGCTCTCCCAGGAGGTCTGATGCTGCATCCCAATGAAGGGGAGTATCTCTTCACCTGGTCTGTGATCGGGTGGGACCTGAACTGGAATCCACTTCACAGTTCTCTGGGTGCCATGCACCGTATCTCCACCCCAAGAGAGTTGTAGTGGAGACCCCCAAGACCCCGCTGTGTGCTGGGGAACTGCCTGGTCTCACTGAACTCATACGAGTGTTGGTGGATATGGCTGGACAGCCACCTGAAGACTATCAACCAGACTACCTGACCCTGATCAGTGAGTTGGCCAGCCTCGGTCGATTGTATGTTGTTGGCGCAAGGAATATGGACTCACAGGGCTCTATGGGATCTTGAGGACCGGACCCCCCACCTCTCAGGGAGCCATAGGAACTGATGGAAGTGTCCACTCCAACCCCACGGAGTGGAAAATAAGATCAGCGGGCTTACCTGAGTCCACACCGGCCGGCATGCGACGTTGTGGGTCCCTTTCTGCTTCCCAGCCAGTTCCCGCTCCAATCTATGCCTTAGAGGAGGCAAGCCGTTGCCTAGACAGGCACGGTCAAGCGATGTCCGCCATGCCCCTGGTGCTTGACTCTGCCACGAAAGTAACTCCTGCTGCTGGATCCGAGAGCTACCGGAAGGACGACGAGGGTGCGTCCATCAGTGAGGTGTCGGACGAGGCCTCTGCTGCTCCGGAAGTAAAGGACTCCTCGTCTTTCTCGAGCCCCGACATCTATCAGGGGGTGTCAAAGCGGGACGCAGACCATCGCTGGTCCAATGTCCCTGGAGGAATGCCCCAGCTACTGTTGCAGTGCAAAGACATCTGTGAGGCCCGAAATTGAGCCATGGCCTATATTGCTGCCTCCGCCGAGCGCTCGGATGAGATGATCAACGCGGAGGGATCTCCGCTAATGATACCGGCCGGTACTACTTCTCTACCGAATCCTGTGACTTCCCCAGCACTGTCAAGGGAGGTCGACTCCGACGACTCGGCTGGACTGATGGATCCTCAACCGCCCTCTTGCTGCTCCGGTGAGTACCTCTACGGAGAATCTCTTCTTGCTGCAGTGCAGAGTGCGGAAGCAGGAGCACGACAAGAAGGTTGGGCCTTATGACACCCGGCGCATGGGGGGGCCTTGCCAAGCCTCCGGCTGCAGCTGTTACCGCCCAAGGGCAAGTACAGTTAAAGGCCCTAATACGGACGACCTATCCGGTTGCCAACAAAGTTGGGATCCAGGACATTGCCGCTGTTCTCGATAGGGACGACACTGCATGCCCACAGGAATTAGACTTTGATGTGCTAAACCCTCCTCAATCGCCCCATTCTGCTCGTTCTGCCCGTTCTCCAAGCCCTGAACTCAGTCCCCGAGGCTCTGACTATGGCGACAAATGCCGGCCACTGTCCCCGTGACCTGTGTCCCCTGTAATGTCTGTGGCCCCTTCTCATGTTGTGGGTGCCCCACATGTACGGGCTGTAATATGTGGAAGGAATGATGCACTATCTTGGTGGGATCCCCTGTATAGAGGCTACGTGCCTCATCTGCACCTGACCCAGTTCGTGCTTGAGAAAGGTCCCCAGATAGACCATTGGTGGGAGGAAGATTCACCCCTGAGCCAGAGGCTGAGATTATGAGGGAGCGTTGCGCCAAGATGAAGGCAGGCCTTTTCTCTTCTCCAAGGGGAGAAGAACCTGTTAGCGAATCTCTATGGGAGGGACCCATCTACTGGGTATTGCCAGGTCAAGCGTACGGGCATAATTTGACCAAGAGTAGCCGCGCTGATAATGCTCTGGTTCAGAAATTTAGACAGGAAGGATATGACTATCCCTACCTTCCAGAATTATTAATGAGGACAGCAGAGGTCTTCCGGGATGAGTGGGTGAACACATGAAAGTCAAAGGGGGCAGCCCCATGCATTTCAGGGAAGATAGGGCTGTTTACTTAATGAATGTGTGGCAGGTAAGCCGCAGTGTCTATTTTGACAGGGTGGAGTACATTGGGGAGTCAGGACGCAAGCGCTGCTATTCGGTCACAGTGCCGGATAGTGAGGGAAAACGGGTGCGTAAGCCAGATCCAGACCATTATTACTAAACTGGTATTATTATATTGGGGTAACGGTTCCTCCATCAAGGGGGGAATCAGTTATACTGATGTCATGATGTTATTACCATTGTATTTTTATTAAATAAAAATGTGGTGTGATGTTATGCCCTCATGCATGGTCGTGAGGGATTTTTAACCAGAGGGAGGGTGTAGCGGGGTACTCCTGGCTACTAATTTCTCTGGCCCCTGCAGCACCATAAGTCCCAGTAAAGAGAGGGCAGTGGTGGGAGTAAATCCTTCAGGGCCGGGTTATGTTACTGCATAGGATGTTGGTTAATACAGTTCAGGATTTATCTGGTACTCCCGGGAAGAGGTGGGTTCCTCTAGTTTAGAGTAAGTGGTTCTGGGGGGCAGTTCTGTGCTGATCTCTCTGCATGGAGGGAGCACAAGTAAAGCTTCTCCTGGATAGGAGTGGGCTGAGGCCTTACCCTGTTAGGTGGTGAGGTCGCTGAAGTGGGGTGCATAGGGCCTCAAGCCTCGGTACTGCCTTCAGGGGAATGGAACAAGTCATGCCATGTTGTGCTGTGCTTAATAAAGAACGTTGTACCATCCAACTGTCTGATTCTGAGACCACAGTAAGATTTGCCTGTGAGGACCATCCTGGCCATCCCTGGATCCTCATGGGATGGAGGCGCTGCGCTGAAGGAGGAACAAGCAGCTGAAAGCCTGACCTGTTGCCTCCCCACAACATCGCGGAGCCCTCGAGCTGCATAATCTCCCGTAGGGGGAGCAAGTGATATATATTTCTGTCATTTGGAGTGGCTACTGGGCTAGTAACCTAATGCATACAACAAGAGACAAAAAGGCCCCAATGGTACATCCAATATGACAAATTATTAGTGCATTGACTCAGGGAGCACACTTCCAGGCCTCAAGCCCCCCTAAACAGGTCAGGTTTTTAGGATATCCCAGCTTCAGCACAGGTGGCCCAATCAACAGGGCAGCCTCTGATTGAGCCACCCATGCTGAAGCAGGGACTGATTGAGCCACACATGCTGAAGCAGGGACTGATTGAGCCACACATGCTGAAGCAGGGACTGATTGAGACACCCATGCTGAAGCAGGGATATCCTGAAAACCTGACCTGTTGAGGGAGCTTGAGGACTGGAGTTGAGCCCCCCTGCATTACTATGCATTGTATCTATAGTCTTTACTCATAAGTATGGCTAATAAAGTCCACAACATATTAAGCCTGCAACCGCGTCACAGCAGACCTACACTACCCATGTGATACGGTCGTATTCTACATATATTGGGGGTTTCTTGTCCCCTCCGCAAATTAAAAGTCCCGGATGCTTTATTTTTGTCCTCGTTTTACTCTTACGTGAGCCAGCCGGCAATCTTGTGCTATCAATATGGCCGCCCCGGCGTCGCGACACCACCGGCAGCTAATTGACAAGCTGTGATGTCATCGGGACACAGCGTCGCGGCTTCCTGCTGCTGACCACGGCCGCCATGTTGGCAGTTTTTTGGGGGAGGTTTTGGTGTCTGAACCAGCACAAAATAAATACAGTAGAAATATATCTATGGAACCGGGGTGTCTCCGAGCTTTGGGGAACCCCTGGCTCAGGTATGATTAAGGAGAAAAAGGCTATCGGGGTGTCCCTTTTTAAGACGTCGCTTTCGCCGTTAAACTGTTAAGTGGACGCGCTGGGCATTTATTCGCAATAGTTTGGCGCTTGGAAGGAGTTTCTCGTGTGTGGTTATAGTTGAAAATGTAACACCGTGTTCCCCCTGCCCCTGATTTGGAAATGAAGCCTGTTCCCTATATACCCACCCTCCTGTTACTCTGCACACTGATGCTTTAATACTTCTCCTTGCAGGCTGCTTTGAACATGCTATCGAGATGCCACGCAGAGGGGTACAAACAGGATGGGATTATCTGTGTTGCGGTCCATCCCGGCTGGGTGCAGACAGACATGGGGGGAGATAAGGTGCGTACGGCTCATCTCCGCCCCAAAAATATATACATTTTGGAAACAACTTTGGTGTTCATTGTCTCCCTCCCTTAACCCCTGTCTCAGAGAGGTGAGGGGTCCGTGAGAAGGGGCCTCACACCTGCGTGAGGCGTGCGTGAGACCCCTCCTCACCTCCGGAGCAGGGGATATAAAGGGATTGGACAAAGTACAGGAAGGAAGCATGTTTCAGAGAGAGAGAAGAGGTCGTTCTCTGAAGCCGGAGGGTGGGAGGCTCGTGGGAAATGTGAGAAAGTACTTCACGGAAAGGATGGTGGATACATGGAATAGCCGCCCAGCAGAGGGGGTAATGCAGTAAGGGAAATCACACATGCTTGGGATACACATAAGGTTAAATCCTAAATATGAAAGCAAGCCCCAAAGATCTAACAGGGTCTGCAATGTCACAGACACAGGGGGGGGGGGAGGGGGCACGTGGTTTTTATCCACTGTAAGGTGCTGTTTCTACAGTCTGCCGGGGCCGGGCGATGATTGAGAGGGGTTATGGCACGAGGGGAAGAGTTTGACACGAGGGGAGGAGTTATGGCAAGAGGGGAGGGGTTATGGCACGAGGGGAGGGGTTATGGCACGAGGGGAGGGGTTATGGCACGAGGGGAGGGGTTATGGCACGAGGGGAGGGGTTATGGCACGAGGGGAGGGGTTATGGCACGAGGGGAGGGGTTTGACGTGATGGGCGAGGTTTAAGACTGTGTCATAGGGTCTCTCGTCAGCGTGAGATACATCATGCTGTGTGATACTCACACACATTGCGTCCTGACAGGAGGGCCTGGAACACACAGCAGCCAAAGGGTTGAACTCCTGCAGTCAGTGTGCTCGGTTGGTTTATTAGTGGGCATTATAAAAATGTATTGTCCTTTACAATGTCCCATGTGGGATCTTGCTGCTCCCACTTGTCTGACGTCCCAATTAGAGATGGGCAAAGGTGTCGCCGAAGTATGAATTCGCTGCAAAATCGTCCAACTTTGCGGCCAACGCAGAGTGCGAAAAAATCTCATCGCTCTTCTTCACCGTCTAATTAGCCGCTCTCACCTAGTGACAATAGTAGACCTCAAAGAACCTTTTCTGAGAAGACAAGATAAGACATCTTGTAGTCTGCGTGGAAAACAGCTCTGTGCTGCCTGGTGTGGGGAAGCATGTGAGAATAAACAGCATGAGTTGCCATGGGGAACACTCTACTGCAGGCTTTGGGGCCTTTCAAAATAAAAATGTCAATAGAGTAACAGTCCCCCCCCCCCCCCCACCTCCTTGATTTTGGTTATAACCTAGCCTGAACTCGAGAACTAATCCCCACAGCTCATCCATGCTCCCCCACCGTCAATTTTACAAATGTAACCCGCAAATGGGATTACCATGGCCTTGAAGGGTTAATGGTGATACCCACATAAAGCGTGACGTTTTTCCTATTACGTGGGACGTGGGTGAGTCAGCAGGTGTTAAGCTCTGCCCACTGCTGACAGGGACGTCACGAGAGAGATTCTAAAGTGGGTTCCTGGAGGAGTGAGTGTGGAGAAGCCTCATTGTATATAGTTTATAGGAATGTCCACCATGAGTAAATAAAAAAGACCAACCCCGTATTATGTTCTAGTCAGGGACCATGCCCCTTCAGGTAGGGCCCAGAGATATGGCCAAGGTGAACCCTGCGGAGGAGGCATGCTACAGAAGTCCCCATGGGGATTCCAGGGTGCAACAGGACCAGCTTTGCAAGGCAGGTCCACACCGACCTCAGTACTAGTCTGTCTAGAATGGCAGTTCGGACACTGGAACAGGATATATATCCTCTACCCACATTGAATCAGCCAGGGGCAGAGAAGGGGCTCATAGTGAGAGAACATAACAGGCATTCTGCAGAATGGGGACAGGTCAATTAATCCAAGCACCTCCTCAGGGGTTAAGTGAGGGCACCTGGGGCTGCAACAAAGAACTGGAAGGAAACTGTCATCTGTAACTATGTGTACTGTGATAAATGAGAATAGCCCTAGTAACCAGGGGCACAAATAAAGAGTGTCGTTTGTACTACAAAAGTTCATGGCGCCCATCATTTTCATCTTTGCTACCTCATCCCCACGCCAGCACCCTGAATAAGGCAATGAGTAGCCACTATAAGAGACACTGATGTAAACTGCCTAGGAGCCGGGCAGGGAGGGTAAATAACAAGGATTTGTACCGTTAACAGCGCAGGTCGGATAATTAATATGCACCGACAGAAATTCAATCATCTTTCATTTTTCTCTCCCACTTCAGGCACCTTTGACAGTAGAGGACAGCGTGAGCAGCATGATGGGAATAATCGCGTCCCTGAGCGAGACGCAGAGCGGAAGCTTTGTAGATTGGGAAGGAAAGACCATTCCTTTTTGAGACCAATAAAAATCCGAATCCGTCCCGGGAACAGAGCGTAAAATCCCACTTCATTTCCTATTAAACCGTGTGGCTTATGTATTTGGTGTTGATGGTCAATTGGATAAATGCCTTGGGTTTGGGAATACGAAAGCTGAACATGTGTGGATGGCAAAGAGTTAAACAAAGGCCCTTGCAGAGAATTAACCCTTACAGTGCCCCCTCCACTTCTGTTTCCACCATCCGGGTCCTGGGCACGTCATGTGACCGCTCCAGAAGTCACATGATCGGCAGTACCGGCGGACTCCGGCATGAACCAATGGCATTGACGTTGTTTAAGGAGTTAAATGTAAACATGTGACACCTTCCTTCCAATAACGTGACACCGATAAGTCACTTTTATCTACACTGTGAGCTGGGACGTGGGAGGGGTTATATCCCCTCTGGCTGTTCCCGTCTGTGTGATATCACTTTGTGCTGAGCTGGAGTTTGCGCAGGCAAAGCCCCCTCTCCTACCGTTTATCGCCTCAAGCAGAGGTTCAATAAACACGTGATTTACAAGCGCCCGCATACAAATGTTTTCTCTTAATCTCCAAAGAAACCAAACACATGTATTACAGGGCAGGCTTTAACCCTTTGGGAGGACCCCAGGACGTAGCTGCCACGTCGCCAAGTCTGGCGCTGCCGCTTGCTTTGCTAGAGATTTCGTCCTGCGCCGATCAGGAACGGAGATGACTCCTCCCCTTCCGTCGTCAACGACCGAGGGATCACGTGACCGCACTCTGGGCCCCATTGGCCCGGCCAGCACTCAAAGCGTTAAGGATTCCCCCGGGCGGCTCACTCAGTGTCTCATCATTCATTCATCTTGACTGCACCGAAGCGGGGGGCTCATCGGTACTGGACTTGGGAACCACTGATGAAGTTGCTTGATGCTTTAAACAAATCAGCCATATAGACGGGTGTTTCCCTCGTTTGTGTAGCTTAAACTGCTGCGGAAATAACCTCATTAGTCCACGTGTGGTAGGCCTGTGACACTATTACGAGAACACGAGTTTGTAACCCTTACAAGTGCAGTTATGATGTACTAAGTATGCCATAGGCGCTTCATTTAAGAGGGGATTGGGCTGCCCACCCCATCCAAACAGGAGTGGGACCCCCTCATCGTCCGAGCGCCAGTCGCGATTGTCTGATGACTGGAAGCGGCGCGCTGTCGCCGCCGAACCCCGTTAATGTAAAGGTTGATAAAATTATAGGGTTATTTACAGCAAAGCCGAGTACCCTTTCATCTGAAGACATTCTCCGTCTTTAGGGTTAAGGGATGACCCCGTGTTAATCGTCCAGCCCTTGTCTAACAAACTCCCTTTGAAGTTCCTTGTGTTGAGCCTGGATGTGTTTGCAAGTTCAAGGCCTGGGACAAATTGTAGACACAATTCAATATATTGTTCATTTAAGTGCTTTAGCTTTGATCAATTAGATTGGCAAATGAAATTGGATTATGGTAAAACAAAAAACTACCTTTGAGCAGTATCGCCTGTCCATCAGCGCACGGGTGCGCAAACTTACCCCCGTCTGTTCTCCTCCCTCCTTACCTTGTCTCCAGCATCAAATGACATCACGTGGCGTCGCCGGAGAAACGGTAAGAGAAGTTAGAGGCCTCGCGCAGCCCGTCACTTTATTTAAATGCCTTGGGGGAGAGCGTGGGACCTCCGTAACCACCGCCCCCACCCTGAAAAATCTCAGGGGGGACACGCCCCCTAGTTTGCGCACCCCTGCATTAGCACACCCTACAACCGTACCTATTTAACAGGTACTGCTCCTGTTTTATAACCTGTTCCTATTAAATTCAGCTATTTCTGCAGGCAGCCGACACCCAGATAAATGAAGCAGCTGGGACATTGATGAATAATGATCAGCTGGTTAGGGAAGATTTAATGTGTGTAGAAATATATACATACTAATCAATAAACACACATTTTAATGTTCAAGTTATCTTTGCATATAGTAAATTGGATGCGTTCGAGTGCAGCAAAGGCACAATTCTCCGCACGCGTTTTAGGGTTAGGGGTTAAGGTTAGGATTAGGAGTTACGGTTAGGAATATTTGGGTTAGGGGTTTTGGCGATTAGGGGTTACGGTTAGGAATATTAAGGGTTTTGGCAATTAGGGTTAGGGGTTGGCGATTAGGGGTTACGGTTAGGAATATTAGGGTTATGAGATGGCGATTAGGGGTTACAAAAGAGAAGAGACAAAAAAAACAGCGCACAACGCTCATAGTGTACTATTATTTAGTCAGGGAATGAGGACGTAGCATGATAGTCATAAAATCCTACGCGTTTCGTAGCTAAGTATAGTTACTTTTATTGGTATTTCGACCTCTGAAGCTCTAGCACCTGTATGTGTGTTCCGCCTGGTTTGGTTTACCTCCCTGCGCTAATCGCCACATTGTGGCGCTCATGCAGTGACGTCACCATCCATCGCCCTACTCGATCGGTGTGTTCTCTGAGCTGAAGGGTTTCGAATTTATGCTCCACTAAACATTTAGCTTTTGCTTTCATATGCCAATCCATCCGAACCACCCCGTCCTGATACACACAGGTCACGGTATACGTGACGCTGGCTGGTGTAGGAGGAAAAGGTTCTTTATGGCGCTATACGGGACTTCTATTGACATTTCCGCATACCAGTGCTCCTTTACGTGAGAGCACTTCCAACGGGACGTCAGCTCCAAGGAGGATTGTTCGTGACACCACATGAGGGGCCACCTACCTTTAGGAGGACCACATGTCCCCAATTGAATGAGTGACTGAGACGACAACGTTTTAATCTATCCGTTGGTTCCCGCGTGCGGTAATCCATGTCTTGTCACGTGAAATGCCTTTATGAATTTATCTGATGTACGCAGAACTTATACCTTCTTTTTTAGATATATTTTTACTAAATAATACTACACTATGAGCGCTGTGCGCCATTTTTTTGTCTTTTCTAGCTGTTGGGGTTGCTGAGCCACCCCTTTGTAGCGCACCTTTTTTATTCCGATTCGGGGGTTCCAGCTAGGAATATTAGGGTTAGGGGTTGGCGGTTAGGATTAGGGGTTACCGTTAGGAAGATTAGGGTTATGAGATGGCGATTAGGGGTTACGGCTAGGAATATTAGGGTTAGGGGTTGGCGATTAGGGTTAGCGGTTAAGGTCCTTGGTTGCAGTTAGCACTACACAAAATTCCCCAGAATCCCTGTGTCATCTACAGTGGCCCAACTATCATACACCCTTATAGTGCCTTCTTAAGAGGGGTCACTTCTTTGGAAAGTGACGTACTGAACGAAATAAAGCGTAACTATTTTTACGTGCGAAATGTGGGGAAGGCGTCTGCACCAGTGCAACCGTTGTATGAAAAGACGCACACCCAGTCTTATTCAAACCGTTTTATTGATTATATAAACACATTAAAACACCAAAATTAGAAAACATTAGTAGAAAAATAAAATATACCTTTAAATCAAATTGCTTTCTACTGTACAGGGAGATTTTGATCATGAAGGCAGAGTAAATAAAATTCGCAAGCGGGAGTTTGATTTTAGTCGTAACCCACAGAAAGGTGCCTTAAAAAAAAAATATCCTTCTCCAGTAAGGTGATTTGCAGCAGGAGAAGGTAAGGAGTGTTAATATGTAAAGTGCGCCTTTGTATCCACGGGTTAAAAAAAAAAAAGCAGATCTCTGGCAGCCAAACAGTTCATTTATAAGCTGATTTTGTTAGAAAACTAATTGTTTATTCTAAGGATGGAGAAAACTGAATGAGAATATATTTCGCATCATACGTCGGGTTATATGTGGATAAAAAATTAGAATAATTCAGCTTGCTTTTGAAGTCGGCCTTTTTGTTTGTTTTGTTGCCCGCGTGAAGGTTTTGACGCTGAAAAGCTAGACCGGTAATAACGCGGCGTGCAAGATTCGCAATGCGGTGCAGACCTCCACGGCAGCAAACTGGTTAAAACCCTCCAACCGAGAACTAGGCGCAGGACAAATATACATAAAAACATGCAATTTGGTTTAAAATAGTGAGCATGGCAATGTTATTGGTAATTTGCCCTCTTAACTGTTTGAGTCCCACGGCCCCACAGCGGTCATATGACCGCGAGGACCCTTAACCCGGGTCCTCTTCATTTTCCCTATTCTACAGATCGCGTCCTGGGGAACGCAGGCATCGACCAAAGCTTTCTTTGGGCATGATATAGCCAACTCCAGTCCTCAAAGGCCACCAACAGGTCAGGATATCCCTGCTTCAGCACAGGTGGCTCGGTCAATGACAGCCATCTATGCTGAAGCAGGGATATCCTGACCTGTTGGTGGCCCTTGAGGACTATGGTTAGCCGCTCCTGAAGTGCCGTACCCCATGACGTAGTGACATCTTGGGGCACCCACAGGGTTAAAGCAGGGTCAAAAGTCCAGCTTGTTTTAGGCCTAACCATTGCAGGCGTCTACAAGAGCATGGTCTTATCATGGAGAACCCCAGTTCTACAGCGGAAAAAGCAGGCTAAAGTCCCAGCCAGTAATAGAAACTGCATTAAGGGCATATTGGGCCAGATCCACAAAAGGGTCCCACGTTTTAGCCCGCTTCAGCTCCCGTTCACATGAATAGGAGTAAAGGTGTGCTCAAGCTTGGCCACGGTTTGTGGATTTGGGTCATTATCATTGAGCCACGAGAGTGGGGCACAGGGCATCTCCCACCTGGTGTAAGATCATGTGTTCTTAAAAAGGAGAGATGGGGCTAAGGGGTCAGTACCTCCCAGGACCAAAGGGTCCTCATGTCAGTGACATGTTTAAGGGGTTACACATCGGTCACCGATGCCTTTAAGGGAGTATTTTCTACTCTTTATGTATTATTACGCCTCGGTTCACGAGATACTTTGAAGGTACCGGATTTCATTCTCGGCCATTTAAATCCCCTTTAACAAACAGTAAGTAATACCGGTGAGAGAGAGAGAAGAGAAAGAGAGAGAAAGAAGAGAGAAGAGAAAGAAGAGAGAAGAGAAAGAAGAGAGAAGAGAAAGAAGAGAGAAGGAGAGAGAGGAGGAGAGAGGAGGACAGAGGGAGAGAGAGAGTATTTTTACTGGAGATTGCTTTTTTAAGTATTTTTTTCCAAGTCAGTTTTTACGCTCTGGTAAGCACAGGTCGGAGGAAACTCTTCATTGGCAAACACTCCACCAATCAGAGGCCACAAGATAAAAGACAACATGCTTCATTTCTAAAATTAATAAAGCAGCCACATCTTTGCTGTAAGCATGGTTACTTCTGTATAAGGAAGACAATTCCATGGTTAAATTCTTTACAAAATGTTGTTTTAGGACAGCTGCCATGAACTTTTAATATCCACATGTTCACCCTTCCCACTGATCCCCTCCCCAGTTAACCTTGCATTATTTTTCAAACCTGGGATCAACAAGGAAAGATACGTTATAAACCGATATAAAAATGGTGTTCCCAGCACCCAGTACAAACTAGAGGCCCGATTGCAGTTTAAACCACCCGATCCGACGTTTAAATGCCAGTTAAGTCTAATCGGAATAAGCCCCCCTCCCCCCCGGGCACCAGGCAGCAAAACACACCAGCAGGTTCAGTTCTCCGTTACCAAACACCCGCCTTGTGCACCTGTAGTAACTACAACACCTAATACAGTTAGGTTATGCAGGGAGAGATACTATTACCAAGAATTCTTGCTGGCTGGAGTTTGTACGCAAGCTTAACACCGAACGTCTGGGTGATAATCTACTTAATGGTGCCAACATGCCTTATGGCCCATTGTGTTGAAAGGTGCCTTTTGGATTAGCACCGCTAAGGAAACATGGCCCCTTGTCCACATGTACAGCTTTGCACTGCTAACCAGAGCAGTAATAAAGACCCAAATAGATACCCCAAAAAAAACCATAGAAAAGATGCATTTTCCAGTACTAACTCTCCCAGTCCCAAACTTTGGAATATATACGCATTGCTGGCAGCACTGAGACCGAAAAGCAGAATAACAAATAATAACATAAAAATTTAAAGTGACCTTTTTTTTTATAGCAAAAAAAAAATATGGAATTGCATTGTGTCCTGGATACAAGGTCCGCCTTAGGAAATTTTAATCGTTTTTAAAAAAATGGAAAACCCGGCAAGCGGATTGCAGAGAGAGGGCCCCTGTGTTTGTGCAAAGTGATGTATGCAGGCGTGACTCACCGCCAAAAAGATGCGCACAGACCAACAGCGTCATTCAGCCAGTTAGGCTTTTGTTCAAAGGATTAAATGACAGAAAAACCCCACTGGGTGTGTTAAACGCCATAACACAGTCGTCTGTTTCAGAATGTATTTGAAGCATTGCAGGTTAACCCAGGGACTCTCGTCTCCAGTCCTCAAGTCAAAGACTGAGCCTCTGATTGAGCCACCTGTGCTGAAGCAGGGATATCCTCAAAACCTGACTTCTTGGGGCATCTTGAGGACTGGAGACGAGAACCCCTGGGTTAAAGAATGACTGAACACACGCGCTACCGTTTGCCAACGGAACCGTTCATTCGGATTCCCATCTCGTCGTCATTTCAATCCAGCCTCTAGTTTGAAGTTGAGCGTATGGTCCGTACATGTTAAGGAGCCATGTTTGTATATATGAAACCATCTTCTGTGCAGGGCTGTATTTTAGGCATGATCGGTTAAATATTAAAGATCTAACCCGATTCTTTGATGAATGGGGCCCATAGTGAGAAAAAACATTAGTTGAGCCTGCATCCGGATTCTCGTCTCCCCCGCATGTAACGTCCCACCTCCGATTCCAAGGTCAAAATACGGATGACTTATAAAGTTGCTAAAATCCTTAAAAATGAAACAATCAGCACACAGAAAGTCTGCCCCACCCCAAGGAGGAGCGCTTCAAAAGGGATCATTTCCTTAGCAGCTGCTCTGTACACCCCAGCGATGGCTGCACCTGGAAAACCAAACAGTACAATTAAAGGGTCAGTCCCTCCTAGGACCAAAGTATACCAATGGCAAGGACAGGTTTAAGGGGTCCGTCCCTCCTAAGACCAAAAGAGGGGGGCCGTTCGACAAAAACTCCCCAGAGGGGAGACACCAGGAAAGTCCCAATAACATGTACTCAGACCGCTCACTAGTGGTCCAATGATGGAAGGATAACTTGAGTGGACGATCGTCGCTGCATCCCCCTAGGGCTTCGCCTTGGTATTCCCACGGGCCCATTTATCTGCTGGGCACACATTGGTGTCCTTCTATCATTAGACCTCTGGCAAGCGGTATGAGTGCATGTTATTGGGACTTTCCTGTCGTCTCCCCTCCTTTGGGGAGTTCTCGCCAACAGGACCTCTCTCTTTGGTTTAGCTTATGCTTTTCCCTAGTGCACCTACCTGCTCTATATTGTTCTCTCTAGATTGAGCGGGTTATCTTTCTCGTTTTTTGCCTCCTAGGAACAAAGTGTACTAATGGCAGTGACATGATTAAGGGATCAGTCTCTACTAGGGGCAAAGTGTACTAATGGCAGTGACATGGTTAAGGGATCAGTCCCTCCTAGGGGCAAAGTGTACTAATGGCAGTGACATGATAAAGTGATCAGTCCCTCCTAGGGCCAAAGTGTACTAATGGCAGTGACATGATTAAGGGATCAGTCCCTCCAAGGAGCACAGTGTGTGAATGGCAGTGACATGGTTATGGGCACATGTGGGCGATTGATGCCTTTCAACCCAAATCTGGCACGTGTAAGTATTTTTAAATAATGTTTAAAGTTAGTATATAAACACAGTGAGCGGAGACTTGGGACGAGTTTGATTTCCTCTGGCTGCTCCCTTTTGTCTGATGTCACTGCGTAATCAACAAGAGTTTGCACAGGCAACTTATCTTTATTGGCTCTCTGTTAAGGACAAGGTGGGATAATTGTAAAGAAATAACTTGACCGAAAACCACTCCCCCATTCCGAGACACCTTAGAAATTCAACTTGTAAATCATTTGTAACACAATATGAAAGCAGGGGGTCCCCAGAACTGAACCATGTCCATTTCAGATCTGGGAACCCCCTGCTCACCGAGATACCTTCGGAAGTGCTGCCGGTTACTTCCTGGTTCTTAAATCTCCCGCATCACATGGGCCAATAGGAAGCTACGATGCCGGACGTTGTGGGCTCCTATTGACCAGTGCGCCGTGGGAGATTTAAAGTTCCATTCTGTTGCCCCTTGCAGGGGGTGGCACTTTCGGAGGAAAACATCTCGGGAGCAGGAGGTCCCTGAATCTAAAATGAACACTGAGCCACCTGTGTTGAAGCTGGGAGAGCCTTAAAACCTGACCTGTTGGTGTCCCTTGAGGACTGGCGGTGGCCTGGCCCCCGCATTAGGAGTCAGCGGCCACAATTGGCAGAGGACACCATTGACCCCTTTCCTGCCAGAGCAGCAAGCAACACATCGCTCTGTATGTTAATATATTGATCTGCAAGGCATTGCTGGCCTCACTAGCATTGAAGGGGATGAAATGCGGGCTTCCTAAATATGTTCCCCCTGTCTACTCTTGGGTGATGGAATCTTTGGGTCGGGGGCTGTCGCGAGGGGGGGGGGGGGGGAGTTGTCCTTTATTTACTTACTTGTTAAAATCCCAGCAGATATTGGTCCCACAATGCCCATCAGTAGGATTCCCACTGACATGAACCTTCCGTACTTGTGGTGTCGGAGAGTGAAAAGGCCGAGAAGTCCCGCAGGTATGTGGAAGAAGAGAGAAGAGACCACTGCCCAGAGGAACACACCGTACCACATCTCTGCAAGACACAGTGGAAATTCCCCCATAACCACAAAGCTCGAGACTGCAGGACAAAAACAAGTCAGTAATGTGCCTTCAATGGACAGTCCCACCCTGCTAGGGGTAAAGTGTACTAATGGCAGTGACATGGTTAATGGGTCAGTCCCTGCTAGGGGCAAATTGTACTAATGGCAGTGACATGGTTAATGGGTCAGTCCCTGCAAGGGGCAAATTGTACTAATGGCAGTGACATGGTTAAGGGGTCTGTCCCTCCTAGGGGCAAAGTGTACTAATGGCAGTGACATGGTTAAGGGGTCACATCTGGGAGATTGATGTTTTTTACCCAAACCTCGCGCTTATAACTTTTAAAGTTATTATGTAAACATGATGAGCGGAGACTCAGGAGGGGTGTGATTTCCTCTCGCTGCTCCCTTTTGTCAGATGTCACAGTGTGTTCGACAAGAGTTTGCACAGACAAAGCCTCGTCGAAAAAGGACTGGATTTCACATGATACTATCCAGCTTTCTCAAAGACGGAAAACAGCACTTGCAAATAACAACCACCCTCTTGCTACCCAGCTCGCCCGTGAAATAAAAAGGAATGCCAGGCAAGACAGAGAGGCTTATTACAATCGTATAGCCGCTGAACTTAAAACTGCTCAAAAACATGGTGATTATAGAAAATTCTTCAGACTGGCCAAAATTAGTGTTGGTAAATATTCAAACCCTGTCAGCCAATGCATCAATGACAAAAACGGACATAAAATTACGTACGTGGAAGCTAGACTAGATAGGTGGTGCGAACATTTTGAAGAGCTGCTTAATCGACCCCCTCCTATCACAGGTGACATTGAAAATCCGAATAAGCTTACTCACGGGCCATACAAATTTGCAACACCCCTCCAACCAAAATCGAAATCACCACAGTCATCAATAAACTTAAGAACAACAAAGCCCCAGGGGGTGATGGTCTGTGTGCTGAATTCTTCAAAGCTGGTGGAGTTCATGTTATTGGCGCAATGGAAGCTGTTCTCTCACTTATTTGGGAAAAAGAAGAAATCCCAAAAGAATGGGAAACTGCGCTGCTGCTGCACCTACACAAAAAAGGAGCAAGAAGTGATTGCAAAAATTACCGCGGAATCTCCTTGATCTATCTGCGTATAAGACACTGGAAGCCATAATACTAAATCGCATGAAAGACGGACGACAAAAAAGAACACGTGAAAATCAGGCCGGTTCTAGAGCAGGAAGAGGATGTATTGACCAAATTAGTGCCTTACGACAGGTATTACAGCTGCGACAAGAGTTCAGGCAACCAACTTAAATAGCCTTCCTAGACTTTACTGCCGCCTTTGATAGCGTTCATAGAGAAAGCTTGTGGAACTTACCAACACTGGATGGAATACCTAATAAATTATGTAGCATAATTTCAGCCCTGTACCTCCGTACATCCTGCAAAATAAAAGCCTACAATGAGGAAAGTCGCGAATTTATAATGATTTCCGGAGTTAGGCAAGGGGGCATTTTGCCACCAACTTTATTCAACATTGGAATCGATGCCGTCCTGACAAAAGCATTGGATAATCATCCGGGAAGTGTGATCGTTTATCCATATAACTTTGTACTGACTGATTTAACATTTGCTGACGACATTGCTCTGATCGCAGACTCATTGGACTCGTTACTGGGCATGGTGGACCGAGTGACAAACGAGGCCCGTAAACTAGTCCTAGTTTTGAGCAGTAGTAAATCCAAACTTTTAATGTGCTGCAACCACCTAGTTGACCCAACGATCCACATTCAAAATGAGCCCATCGAGACTGTAGACCACTTACCTACCTTGGAAGCAATATTACTGGAAATGGAGACCTCATCAGAAATAAACGCTAGATTACAAAAAGCTAGGGGCTCACTTAAGAAACTTTGGGCCAGTAAAGTCATACGCTTAAAGACAAAAGTCCGCATTTACAAAGCTGTTATTCTACCGACTTTATTATACGGTTGTGAAACCTGGCCGGTAAAGGTGACACACCAACATAAACTGAACTTATTCCAAAATCTGTGCCTGGGCCAGCTAACAAAAACCAAATCTACTGATAGGACGTCCAATGCTGAAATTCGCTGAAAATGCGACGTTCCCGAAAATATGTCGGCCATTATAGAACATACACGGTGGCGTTGGTTAGGCCACACATTGCGGATGCCGACACACAGAGTTCCAAAAATAACCATAATGGCCGAACCTGGTCCGATATGGAAACGACCGAAGGGTGGCGTTAGGCTTACAACATTGAGATATTTAAAGCTAAAAGCTGAGGACCTGGTTATGCGCCCTTTCAACCTTAGCCGAAGAACATTTAATGAAGATTGGTTATACCACCTAACAACTCTAGCCCAAGACCGCAAACAATGGAGACACATTTCCGTGGAAGTCGCCTATACTCACCCTGGGTGAAGAGGCGAAAACAAAAAAAAGCCTCGTCTCTCCACCCCCCTTATCTTTACTGGCTCTTTACTTATCTTTGTCCTTTTCTTTACTGGCTCTCTGATAAGGACAGGGTGGGATAAAAACATTATTGACAAACACTCATTTGGAAGCCCTTAAGAAATGTAACTTGTAATTAATTCCCAACTAGATGAAAGCAGACATATTTGCTATTAACACTGTTAGATTTGTTAAGGGACAACAATAACACGATTAAACATTGTTATGTTGTCAGACGACGTGGGATTACACCTTTAAATTGGGATTTTTAAGTAGCGGCTGGTCCCACGGAAACCTGAAGGGGCAACTGATCCAAATCAAAAAGGTGAACCTATGGTAACCTGATGAGCGTTTAGGAGGTGAACCTGACATGTAAGAGGCTAATCCTACAGAAGTCTATGGGGTGTATCAGAGTGGCCCTATATAAACACGTGATGGGTGTATTAGGGGACCCTATAGAATCACCTGATCGGTGTACATAGCACCATGACACACGTATATTAGGGAGACCCTATAGAATCACCTGATGGGTATATTAGGGGGACCCTGTAGAATCACCTGATCGGTGTACATAGCACCATGACACACGTATATTAGGGAGAGCCTGTAGAATCACCTGATGGGTATATTAGGGGGACCCTATAGAATCACCTGATCGGTGTACATAGCACCATGACACAAGTATATTAGGGTGACCCTATAGAATCATCTGATAGGAGTACATAGCACAGGGACACAGGTATATTAGGGGGACCCTATAGCGTCCCACCCTGAGTGACCCTACAGGACCGGTGTTATCCTTTGCCTGTACCCGGAGCCCGAGTCTCACCCGGGAAGGAGCACAGGGTGCTGGGGCTGGGGCACACCGTCTCATTTCCAGCCCGCGGCACCAGGCGGAGGCTCAGGATCTGCTGCAGGAGCCCGGCTTCACCGCCCAGCCCTCCTCCGCCTCCACCACCTCCACCACCGCTCTCCATGCTTCCGCCATCCACCGCCCCGCAGGCCGCAGCGCCTCCCCGGCCTCTCCTAACAACTTTCCCGGGACTCCCTCACTCTCATCCCGGGACCCAAAGCCGAGGGGCGCCGGACACACAGCAGCCAATCAATGAGCTGGAAGCCGGGGAGGTGGGGCGTAGAGGAGGAATGTTGCTGCGCTGATTAGACACTGCGTGTGTCTATCATCGAACAGCTAATAGCAGCCACGTACACAGAGGGCTGCTGACGCACGTCTTGCGTACGTACGTAGCCTTACAAACCAAGGGCAGTGAAGCTACCCGACGCCATATTTGTGCAGGGCAGCCATAAGCATGTTTAAACAAACATAAAGTAATCATGGTTACTATTAAACTCTCCCCCTGTCACCTACATGTTGCTTGTGTAGTTTGAAATTAGCAAAAATATATATTTTAATAAATATATTGTGAATGGAAAAATGGACCAACGTTTCGGTCTTGTAACGGGACCTTCTTCAGGGCTACGAAATGTTGGTCCATTTTTCGATGCATAATATATTCATTTAAATATTCCCTTCTCTGCATCACTCATCTTATTGCAACTAATACTGGAGGCTGTGTGTTTATTTTGAGCAGACATTTGAGGTCCATGCTGTTTCCTCCTCTGCTTGGCCCCACACCCAGGCAGGCTCCTGACACCTCTTCCTGGTTGGCTATATTAGGCTGCGCTTATAGTGCCGGCGACACCACGCGATGTCGCGTCAAAACATGTATTGACGTCGTCACGTGCGCTTTTAGTAGGCGCGGCGTGACAGCTTGTTCGCGATCGCTGGAAGTGACTTCAATTTGATTTTTCCAGCGACCGCAGCGTGACGTCGGCGTCGCTGTCACCGGCACTATAAGCGCAGCCTTACCCTGCAGCAG
The DNA here is from genome assembly GCF_040206685.1 of Ascaphus truei. Classification (NCBI taxonomy): domain Eukaryota; kingdom Metazoa; phylum Chordata; class Amphibia; order Anura; family Ascaphidae; genus Ascaphus; species Ascaphus truei. The sequence continues at coordinate 27,782,533 of NC_134501.1, read as the reverse complement.
CCAATCGGGGTGGAGGATGCTGCCCAGCCTCTTAACAACAGCCCTTCTCTCTCCCTGCTCGGGGAAATCCTGTGGCCCCCAAGCCTGTCAGGCCACTATGTCCAGAGAGGTAATATGGTATTCACATATATGTACAGTATTACCTTTAATTTTGAACTGGACATTGTGTTCAAATAAAGGACAGTCCGGTTCAATACTGGACACCTGTTCACCCTACCTTTAACCAATTGCTTATGTAGTTTTAGAAACTATTGTTGTGCATATGAATTTCAATTCTTCATCTGATGCTCAAATGTCTTTAACATATATTAAAGAGGTAATCCAAGCAATGCATTTTTTTAATAGGATTTGCGTTTTTTTTTTAATAAGATTGAAGCATGGGGTCTCAGGAGCTGAACCCTGTTAATTTCAGCTCCAGGCACCCCGTTTTCTGAGATACTTCACTCCGTAGGGGTGGGGGGCCGGTAGCAGCTCCGACTGGGATTCTTGTAATGGGGTTTCAAAGCTCCCGCGTCCTACCTGCCACGTGACCAGGGCATTTAAAGAGCGCCCCCTATGGTGGTAAGTATCTCGGGAAGGTCCCTGCAGCGGACATTAAGGGAGTCCAGCTCCGGGGACCCCTTGCTTCAAATCTATTTATTTTTTTTTGACCCATCACCACCCAGCTTTTTTTGAGCCCTGTAAGTTTTAACAATTTTAAATACTAGACATTTTACTTTGTTTTAAAATCCAATTTAGACTTTTACTTTCTGCTTACTGTACATGAGGCACCAAGTACCTTTAAGAGTAAAAAATTAAATAGGCTGATCCCTGAAATGACATGGTAATGATTACAGCCTTAGGCCCGTTCTATACTGCATGCGGCCGTGCGTGCCTATGCGAACGCGTGTGCATGTGCCGCATGCTTTTTGTATGTGTACTGTGAGAGCTGTGAAGGTACAGTGTTTGTGTGTTTATGTGTATGTGTATTTGTGTGTGTATGTAAGTGTAATTTATTTAAAAAAAAAAACATTGGTAAAAATAAAATATTTATTAAATTTGTGCAGGCACACAAATACATATACATATACACACACACACACACACACACACACACACACACACACACACACACACACACACACACACACACACACACACACACACATGCGTACATATATATATATATATATATATATATATATATATATATACACACACACACACACACACATATATATATACATACATTCAGCGCCGGTAGCTGCGCAAAAAGATGATTTTCCCCGTCTTCGCCGCTGTCTGTTGGCTCCCCGCAGTGCGCGGCACCGTTATAGAAAGACTGACTAACGTCAGCCAACTAAAATTCCACGCACGGCACTATAGAACGTGCCAACACAGGCGCCCAACAGGTCAGGTTTTTTTATGAGATCTCTGCTTCAGCACAGGTGGCTGTCTCTGCTTCAGTACAAGTGGCTCAATCAGTCCCTGCTTCAGCACAGGTGGCTCAATCAGTCCCAGTTTCAACACAGGTGGCTCAATCAGAGGCTCACTGAGCCACCTGTGCGGAAGCAGGCATACCCTGAAAACCTGACCTGTTGGGGGGTTTGAGGACTGGAGTTGAGCGTCCCTGTCTTAATTGGACCCATTTTGGTCAAAGTCCCAAATTCATTCTCAAAATCACGGGCACTCTGCAACTGCAATGGAATGTATGTATATATTTTATTTATATTGCATGTACGCAGCACTTTACAAAATGAGAAACATGCGATTCAGTGCCCAGGAAGATCTTACAATCTAAATGAATCGCAAACAAATAAGATTATTCCTATGTAGTGTTCACTTGGTGCCCATGTTCCCTCAGCCCCATCCAGATGGCACCTCACACGTGATAACCACATCCTCTGTGCAGGTGCCCCAACCGCCAAGTGGCAAAGTTTGTCCTAGAGCGGCTTCCGTATAGAAGGCCACACCAGCAACGGTACGTGCTCGATTTCTGCAGCGTGAAATACGTCTGTTTCTGCGCATGCGCTAGTGTGTTGGCTGGGGGGATCCTGCGCGTGCGCGCTGGTGTCGTCTGTGTGTTTGCGCATGCGCAGTGCTTTGTTGCTGGGCTTGCGGGGCGAGCGGCACTTTCCCCCATAGACATGTCTGATTCTGGTTCTGAGGATTATTCTTCCTCTGAGGATGAGGACTATGTGCCCTCAGGTAACTATGCGCAGGGTGAGGGGGAGAGAGAGGGGTATTTACTGCCCTGTGCCCCAGGGATCTCTGTGCAGCTGTAACCACCCCTTACACATTACTTATATGGGAGCAATGTGTGACAGTACTGTATGGGACACTCCCTGATCTCCTGCTATTATATATAGTTACTACTGGGATGCAGTCGGGGCGATATGTTACACTGACCTCAATAGAGAAACCTGAAGGGCCCCTGTGGTAGTGAAGGGGTTAATGGGCCAGTGTCCGCCCCCCCCGATGGCCAAAGTGTGTGTGTGTGTGTGTGTGTGTGTGTGTGTGTGTGTGTGTGTGTGTGTGTGTGTGTGTGTGTGTGTGTGTGTGTGTGTGTGTGTGTGTGTGTGTGTGTGTGTGTGTGTGTGTGTGTGTGTTTAATATGTTAAAGCACCAACCCCGTTACCCTTCATTCCCCCAGAGTCCTGTGTGACTCCTATAATGTGATTATCTTTCCCCCTGAGCATGTGCTGCTCTTTTAACCCTTTTAGTGCCCAGGCACGCTGGGTTCTCCAAGACATAGTAGCTAAGTGACCTTCCCCTCCAAAAAAATGCTGGTTGCCTTTGAGGAGATCACATCTTATGGAGCTGAGGACGCGTTCTGGACGGATGGGATATGACGCGTCCTCTTCTGTTCCCGGTGCGATCACAGGGCCGTGCCACTCAAGGGGTTAATAAAGAAACCATGATGGGGTGTTGGCAATCCATTATTTTACTTCATCTCTTTCCTGCTGAGGCAACCTTTAGGCTGCGGCCATAGTGCGCACGATGCGATCGAAAACATTAAATCAAGCAGGCCGGCCATACTGCGAGCGATGTGTTTTTTGCGTCACATCAGTGTTTGAGCCAATCGGGGTGAATCAGCTTGGTGATGTCGCAGCCACGCCTCCCCGTTGCGAGTGCATCTGAGTCCACTCATCGCTCATGCAGCAGGCGCACGTGCCTTCTTGCGCACGCCTGCATTATGTCCTACGCCTTAGGCCGCGCTTATAGTTCCGGCGATGGGATGTCATCCGTTGCCATTGTCACAGCGATTTTTGCCTATAATGTTGCAGACAAGAAACGGCAAACGGGGGGCATGGCCATGAGCGGTTCGCCCTCATTGGCTGAACCGCTGACGTCACACTGCGGCCGCTGAAAATTCAAATTTCATTGACCGAGCGATCGTGACCAAACCGTCTCGCCGTCGCTCCTACTATAAGCGCTCATGACGGATTCAATACACTTGTTTTGACGTGCCGTCGCCTGGACTATAAGCGCGGCCTTAGGCCTCGGCCATGTTTACTGCTGGCGTGCGGAGGCGCGCTGTGGCTGAGGGAAAGCGGGTGCTTTCCCTGGCCTTAGCGCGCCGTCCGTGGGCGTGTCGGCGGGCGGGCCAGTGACGTCACAGAGCTGGTTCACCCTCATTGGGCGAACCGCTCATGTGACCGGCCCAGCGCTCCGGCAAGCGGGAAAATTTCCCTAAGACCTACGCTTCCGCGCGCTTGCGGAAGCATAGGCGAGCCCCTACTAAAGCCGCTCTCATTGTGGCTGTAGGGGTCAATGCCGAGCGGAAGCGCGCCTCCGCCCGCAAGCACTAAACATGGACGCGGCCTTAGACTACTCTGGGGAGAGCGCTCCATTATAACCCCCCCGGAAACTTCATGTTTCAGACGCTGAGGGAGCAGCCAAGGGAGATCAAACCTCTCTCGAGACTCCACTCGCCATACTTATAGGTGTCAGATTTGGGTAACAAAAAGACATCAATGCGGCCCCATAAACACCAGTCCTACCTACAGCTTTTTGAAAAATCTTACATGAACAGGGGATTGGGATCTGGAGAGAGTGGTGGGCAAATAGGAGGATCCAATATGATCGGTATGGGTTCAGTGATCGGTCCCGCAGCCAATAGAAAAGTCAATGTCGTGTCAACTTTGTTTTGATGAGCTCACGGCTATGTTTTTAGTCCAGCACCATATGTATACTTTGGCCCTACGAGGGACTGACCCCATAAACATGTCACTGCCTTTAGTGCACTTTGCTCCTAGGAGGGACTGACCCATTAAATATGTCACTGCCATTAGTACACTTTGACTCTAGTAGAGATTGACTCGATAAACAGGCCCCTGCCATTAGTACACTTTGCCTCTTGGGAGGACTGACCCTTTAGAAAAAGTGAGTTTTCATGTTATCTTCGAATGTGTGATGGGTAGGAGAGAGTCTGGAATGAGTTCGATAGGTGTAGGGCAGCCATTGAGATGTCCAGGAGGTGGATGTAGGAGGAGATCACAGAGAGGATTTTGAGAAGTATGTAGGGGCAACAGTATGGGAGAATGGGCAGACAAGGTGGGGTGATCCCAAGAGTGTGTTTGTATCTCTAGGTCTTCTGTATACCTTTCTGGCGTTTAACTCCTGTAAATGCTCCTTCCATAAATAGTTTATATGTTTCTCCCCCCCCCCCCCTCTAGGAGGAGAGTACAGTGAAGATGATGTCAATGATTTGGTAAAAGAGGACGATGATGATGACGAAGAGGAGAAGACGGAAAAGCCCCAACAAGAGAAACCCAAGAAGAAAAAGGCCCAATGTATCCTGGCAAGGTAATAAAACTTACTATAAAGACCCAATGCCTTCACCTTACTAACCCCTATTGTCATCGCAAGTGTAACAAATCAACAGTAAACAAAGAGGTCATCATATTTCGGAGAAGCCCCCTTTAAAGGGCCAATCTTTCCTAGGACCAAAGTGAACTAATTCCAGTGACATGTTTAAGGGGTCACATCTAGGTGATGGGTACCTTTTCTTTTTACCCACATCTAACACCTAGAAGTATTTTTAATTTATTAGACTAGTATATCACACACAAGATGGAGACTCACAGTTTTAGTTACAAAACAGATTGCTAAGACGTTACTCTATGCTTGTAGCAGATCAAATAACGTTTTGGAGGACACAGTCCCTCAGATAATTGCCTCCCTTAAATACCCCTGGAGTACTCGCCACCTGTGACCCATTTCCAATCTACAATGTAAAAAAGTGCTGGAGCTGATCGTGGCCGTGACGTCACGTGGTGCGTGCGGTCCCGCGCACACGCGATGACGTCACTCCATCCTCGGGCAGCACCGCCGACGTTGCCTAGCAGCAAAGAAAGCGAATATTCACGCGTCACGGAGGATGCTCAAATTGCGGCCTAAAAGGACTGGTTAGTCTTTATTAGACTAGGAAAGCGTTTGATTTTCTCTGGCTGCTCCATTTTTGTGTGAGGTCGCTGTGATCAGCGAGCGCTTGTACAGCCAGAGACACCCCTCTCGACCTCCCCTTATCTTTATTGGTCCTCTGATAAGGACAGGAGGGGCAGAACAGCCTACTCCATTATTATTATTATTTTTGTCATCTAATGAAATAAAATTAACATTGGAATAAAAATAAAACCTTTCTGAACTTCTGTGGAGGTCCTAATAATCCTGGGAGAGATCAGCTGACCATGCGAACGGAGTAGGAGGGGGGAGTCTTCTTCCGTGTCTCCTCCGTGACACGCTGACCACCATCTCCCCTAGAAAAACGCCATTAAAACCCATGACGTAGACCGGCTAACCGGCTGAACCGAAGGATCCGCTGGACACCGATAAGATTAAAAAAAATGGCATTAACCGTTTCTTATCTGCGAATTCTATTCGGCATAAATCCTGCACTATAATATCTAAGAAAACTGAGGTAGAAGTGATACCTTTTTAATAGCCTGGTTAAAAAGAGTGCAAGCTCACGGGTCCCTTCTTCAGGCATATAAACCCTTTCATATTTCTGTGGGCATGTCAATGTTGTGTACTTTTGCCATTATAAACCAGGCCACATCCCAACTGCACTGCCATAGAGATTGTAACGTGTGACATTACTCTGTCTGTGGTGAGATAATGTCACGGCGTATGTTCCAGGACCATCTGGTTTGGCCAACGTGTTGTAGACTTGGGCGTTGCGGTGTATTACAAGGTCCTGATCTTTTGTTGTCTCTCAGGAAACGGAAGAAAGGAGGCCTGGTCTTAAACCCGGAGGACGGAGGCGAGGAGAAGGAGGGAGGAGCCCCCAGCGCCGAGGAGGACACGGCTGGGGGGTTTGCCGAGGAGAAACAAGTGATGGCGGAAGAGGTGAAAAAGAAGAAAGAAGACGATCTTTGGTCAAGTTTCCTCTCCGACGTTGGTCAAAAAGCCAAGACGCAGCCACCCGCCACTCCGAATACCCAGGTAGGGTTCAGCACCCAACGCTCATAGTTTATTTTATTATCCTTTTTCTTTCTTTCCTTACTGGCGACCAGGCCCCACGCCACGTTACATAGGGACAGAAAATCTAACGGCGGATCAGAACCACTTGGCCCGACCCAGTCTGCCCGGTGTGAAGCCGCAGACCCTGTTATCCTTCACTTTCTTTCGTATTTAGGATTTAGCCTTACGTCTATCCCAAACATGTTTGCTTATCCCTTATTGTATTACCCCCCTACCACCTCTGCTGAGAAGCTATTCCATAAATCCACCACCCTTTCAGCGGTGGACTCGCCTTTCCCCTGAGCCTCCCACCCTGCAGCTTCACAGAATGGCCTCTTGTTCTTGCTCTCCTCTCTCTCTGAGATACGTTTCCCTCCTGTACTTTGTTGAATCCCTTTGTGCGTAGGGTTACTGGTCCTGCACTTTAACCCAGGCTGTGCTAAAAAGCTGTGTAATGCGGCAGGCCTACGCCATGTTAAAATGGACAGGAAGCAATAGGTGACACTGAGTGCTCATTTGCATGTCATTTCCCAGAATCCCTGGCTGCAGCAGAAGCACTATATGCTAAGAGATACTGGGGAAAGGCAGGGTTGCAGACCTGTCACGTGAATGTGCTCACAGGTGGGAGTTTTATTTGCTGTATGTTTCTGAAAGTTTCGATCATATCCCCCCCTCTCCTCCAAACTGCACATGTTGAGATAGGAATCACTTCTTCTTTTTTATTTATTTTATTTCCTGTTCTCAATTGAAGAAACAGTGAAACATGGAAACGGAAGGCCGATAAGTGCCCACTTAGGCCATTTTCCTGTCTATTGGGAAACCCATCCTCCACGTTTTACATACCTCAGCAATTTGGTTTCCCCTGGCTATATCTGCCTTCGCCACCTCTTTTCTGGCATCGGCCTCCGCCACTTCTTTTTGGATATCGGCCTCCGCCACTTTTTTTCGGAGGCTGTTCCATGAATCCATTGTCCTTGGCGATATTAGATTTTTGATGCTCAGAATGCACTGTATTTAACCCGTTGATGTCCCAATGACGTCATGTCCTGTGATTTTTTTTAAATTAATCGTGGACCGCTTCCTGTGTTCCCACGGAGCCCAGGCCGCGATCTGCCATCCAGGGATATGGCAGAGGAGGATTCCCGCTCTTCCGTTTCCAGAGTAATGGCCGCCACGGTAACATGAGCGCACTGCGCTGGAAGGCCCATGGCACACTGGCACTCAACGGGTTAAAGGGGCTTTTAAAAAGAAATATATATTTCCTGTTCACCGTGGCAGTGGGCACTGTAGGGTTAACTATCCTCAACTGAATAGGACAGGAAATTGAATTCTTGCAGGTTGGCATAAAAGGCCCCTCCCACTACCTGCAGGCCCCGCCCACTACCTGCAGGCCCCTCCCACTACCTGCAGGTCCCTCCCACTACCTGCAGGCCCCTCCCACTACCTGCAGGTCCCTCCCACTACCTGCAGGCCCCTCCCACTAGCTGCAGGTCCCTCCCACTACCTGCAGGCCCCTCCCACTACCTAAAGATAGTCTTTTTCCTGTCCTACAGCTAGGAGTAGAGTTTATTTTTTAACAGGACTCACCGGACTGTAGCTATTGCAGTCACGCCGGGGTGTGCGGCCTCTCTTCCCCTGAAGCTCCGTTCGATGTACTGTGGGTGATCGCAAAACGGAGGCCCGTGCGACCGGGCAGTACCGCGGATTCGTCTTTGAATGCAGCGGACAGACAGCAGGTCTGCAGAGTGGATCGGAGGCTCAAATTATTACCGCACAGGCGTCTGAGAAGGCAGCGGAGTGGGGAAGAGAGACCGGCGTGAAAGTGCATAGCGCGCGCATGTTCGACCGTGTGTGCGCGCCCCACGATCCCGCGGGCGCGAGTGCCGAGCGCTCTGATTTGACGCTGACGACAGAGCGACGGCACACACAGCTGTGTAAAGGTATCCTGGAAACAGCCGTAGCATGGGACGCTCGGCAGACAGGAGAAATCAGCTGCAAGAAGTTTTGAAGCTGGAGGAAGTAAAGGGTCCCTTACTAAAATTTGGTGAGTCCTTAGTTTGCTAGAGAATAAAAGAGAGTTGATATCATGGCACTGAAAGAAATATTTTGTTCACCTTAGTACTGTGGTTATACAACCGGAAGAAGGAACTTCTAAGGGGGCAGTAGACTCCCTGCATCAAAAGAAAAAAAACTGCTAAAAAACCTATATGGTGTGCAGCATGTGAAAAGCCAGCGTTAGGCTAAGGCCCCGCTCTCTCAGTCAGCGCGCCCGCACTGCAGACAGGCGGCGCGCTGTCAGGCACAGACCGCGATATGCGGTCTGTAGGGAGGGGGCGTGGTTTGAGCGAAGGGACCCGCTTCTCCCCCCCCCCCCCCCCCCCCTCCCTCCACGGGCTCGGTCTCCCAGGCTGCAGGAGGGAGCTGCTGCAGGCTGCTGTAAGGTAAGCAGCTCCCGCTCCCTCCCCCTTCCCCCTCCTCACACACGCTGATACACACACACACCACTCCCTACCTTGTGTAGGAAGCTGTCTGACAGCTCCCACCCCCGCCGCTGATAGGCTCATCTGCGCAACACGTGACGCGTCACCGCTCGGGATCACAATTTTCTTGCAACCCCTGGCGGCTGACGCGTCACAGCACGTAGTGAGCCGTGCAGCGAGGGAGGCTGGGACCTGCTCAGAAGGATTCCCCAGCTGGTGAGGAACGCTCACGCGGCCGCCCGCGCCGCCGGGCGCAGCGGGTCCCAGCCCTTAGAAGCCAGGAAGTTTTGTGCAGACTGCCTTAAAGCAGCAGCAGGAGAGTCCAATGAACAAATGAATACTTTCCTATCATGGATGAAAGATGCCGTGAAGCAGAGTGTAAAGTCTGCGGTGCAACAAGCAGTGAAGCCAGCACTAAAGAGAGCGAGGTCTCAGACCAGCCTGGATATAATGAGACTCCTCATCAGACGAATCAGAGATGTTATATCGCCAAGCGTCGGAAGGGGAGTGTGATTCGCCAGAGCAAGGAATGCAGGCTGAAGAATCAGAATTTGATTTAGAAATGGTGGATCCTCTTATAAAGGCAATGAGAGAAACATTGGAATTAGAGGATACAGAAGAAGTTACTCAGAAATCAGAAATAATTTGGGACCGGTTGTAAAGGAAGGAACTCTTACCCTAACGGATCATATCCTTCTTCTCTCCTCAAGTAAAAACCATCTCTAAATCCTCTCATTGAAGCCTTTGCTGTGTGTATTATAGTATATGCAAGTGATACAATGCTAGGTAAAAAACATATTTGAATGCTGTTTTCTTTCTACCCCTAATCAAATTAAGTGTTGACACCTAGGCAGGGAACACCCTGTGTAGAAAACCATCTGTTTGAATGTGCCTCAGATGTGCTAATTAAGCAGACAGAACCACACTGTCAGGTGCCTTTTTAGGCCCATATAAACCCAGATAGAACAGCTAGTCTGCCTGCAGCCCATGTCCAAGTGGCCCATTATAAGTGGCAGGACTACTGAACAACTGAAGTTTAAAAGGAAGTTGTGAAGAAGTGGACACCCCCAACTGGCCCTGATTCCTGTATTTGAACTACGCTGGAAAGGAGGATACCATCTATACCAGACTGCATCATTACTGCTGTGATGCTGCCTTTACCATTTATATTTGCTGTGACTTCACTTCTTCTCAAATTATGCACTTCTTTTTACCAGCCTCAGTATGTCTCTAACTCCATTCATATATCTCCATGTCTCCTTCCTTCACCACTTCTCTGTTCACATGAACTCCTTTCTTACCTGCGTCCTCTGACACCACACAGCTATATCCCCTGCACTAAAAAACACCCCTACAAATCATCCTCACACATCCTCTTTCTATCCATGCTTCTCCTCCTTGCTTCTGGGGATATCTCTCCCAATCCTGGTCCCTGCCTTATTCCTACATGCACTCGTCCTCGCCTACCAATTACAACCTCTACTCCTTCTGGTGTCAACCCCTCCAACCTCATACCCATCCCCTGCCACCCTCCCTCCTCTCTCCCTTTCTCCTGTGCCCTTTGGAATGCTCGCTCCCTCTCTAACAAGTTCCTCTCTGTACATGACTTTTTTCTCTCTCACTCCCTGCTTCTCTTTGCTATAACTGAGACCTGGCTCACTAAGTCTGACTCTGCTCTGGAAGCTGCCCTCTCCTATGGTGGCCTTTCCTTCTCCCACACTCTGCGCCCTGATGGCAGGGGTGGAGGCGTGGGGCTCCTGCTCTCCTCTCTCTGCCGCTTCCGAACCGTTCCTATTCCTCCCTCTCTTGCTTTTCCCTCCTTTGAGGTTCACACAGTCCAGATCTTCTCTCCTCTCCCGGTCCATCTGGTGGTCATCTATCGCCCACCTTCCTCTACTCATCCCCCTTCTGCCTTTCTCTCTCACTTTGAGTCCTGGCTCTCTTTCTTTCTCTCCTCAGACTACCCTGTTCTTCTCCTTGGGGACTTCAATTGCCACATTGTTGACCCCTCTCTCCCTTGGGCTTCCCGCTTTCTTTCTCTAACCTCTTCTTTTGGCCTTCAACAGTGGACTGAAGCCAGCACCCACAAGGATGGCCACTACCTAGACCTGGTTTTCACTAAAACTTCTCTCTCTCCGATTTCTCCATTTTCCTCTCTCTGACCATCACCTCATCTTATTCTCTCTATCTCGCTTCTCCCCTTCTCCACCTCCATCTTCCCCCCCCCCCCCCCCCGGTTCTGCAGAAACCTGTGCTCTATTCACGTACCTGACTTTGAGTTCACTTTACGCTCCTCCCTCTCCTCTCTCAGCTCTGCTACAGACCCTGACAACCTGGTCAGGAACTACAACTCTGCCTTGTCCTCCTCTCTTGATCTACATGCCCCGCTTTCTCTCTGCCGCCCTCGCCCTTCTAACCCTAGGCCCTGGCTAAATTCCCACACGCGCATGCTGCGTTCCTCCACTCGTTCCTCTGAACGCCTCTGGAGGAAATCTCATACGCTCGCAGATTTCCTTCACTACAAATTTTTGCTATCCTGTTTCAACTCTGCCCTCTCGCTAGCTAAACAAGCCTACTTTTCTTCACTAATCAACATGCACAAGTCTAACCCACGCCGACTGTTCTCTGTCTTTGATACTCTACTCAAACCACCCTCAGCTGCCTCTCCTTCCTCCATCTCCGCTCAGGACTTTGCTGACTATTTTAGGGAAAAGGTGGAATCCATAAGTCAGAACATCCCCTCTGTTTCTTCCTCCCATCCTACACCTCTTCCTAACTCTCCTCCTGCCTTCCTTGACTCTTTTTCCACTGTCTCAGAGGAGGATGTGTCGCTGTTGATCACCTCTTCTCCCTCTACCACTTGCTCTCTTGACCCTATTCCCTCCCATCTCCTAAAACCTCTTGGTCCTACTATAATCCCTACGCTCACACACATTTTTAACTCCTCCCTCTGCTCTGGAAACTTTCCATCCTCCTTCAAACATGCAACAGTCATACCATTACTCAAAAACAGCAAGCTTGACCCTACCTGTCTTTCTAACTATCGACCTGTCTTCCACCTGCCTTTTGCCTCTAAACTCCTTGAACTTCTTGTATTCTCTCGCTTGCTCCATTTTCTCAACACCTATTCTCTCCTAGACCCTCTACATTCTAGCTTCCGCACTGCTCACTCCACGGAAACAGCCCTCACTAAAATAACTGACGACCTCCATGCTGCCAAAGACAGAGGTCATTACACTCTGCTCATATTATTCGACCTCTCTGCAGCATTTGACACTGTGGTCCACCCTCTTCTCCTTCACATTCTCCATACTCTTGGGATTCGGAACAAAGCTCTATCCTGGATCTCATCTTACCTCTCCCATCGTACTTTCAGTGTCTCTTCTGCTAACACCTCCTCCTCCTCCTATTGATCTCTCTGTGGGGGTACCCCAGGGCTCTGTCCTGGGACCTCTTCTCTTTTCTCTGTACACACAATCTCTAGGTGACCTAATAATATCTTTTGGGTTTAAATATCACTTCTGTGCTGACGACACACAAATGTACTTTTCAACACCCGACCTTACACCTGCTGTACAAACCAAAGTTTCTGAATGTCCCTCTGCTATATCATCCTGGATGGCCCTCTGTCGCCTTAAACTCAACATGGCTAAAACAAAGCTCCTCATACTTCCTCCCAAACCTGGCCCTACTACCTCCTTCCACATTACTATTGGAACTACGATCATTCACCCAGTAGCCCAAGCACGCTGCCTAGGGGTCACACTCGACTCCTCTCTCACATTCACCCCTCACATTCAAAACATATCTTAAACCTGTCGCTTTTTCCTCCGCAACATAACAAAGATACGCCCTTTCCTCTGTTGCTCGACTGCTAAAACTCTGTCTCAGGCCCTCATTCTCTCCCGTCTTGATTACTGTAACCTCCTGCTGTCCGGCCTTCCTGCCTCTCACCTGTCTCCCCTACAATCTATCCTAAATGCCGCTGCCAGAATCACTCTACTCTTTCCTAGATCTGTCTCAGCATCTCCCCTCATGAAATCCCTCTCCTGGCTTCCGATCAAATCCCGCATCTCACACTCCATTCTTCTCCTCACTTTTAAAGCTTTACACTCTTCTGCCCCTCCTTACATCTCAGCCCTAATTTCTCGTTATGCACCATCCAGACTCTTGCGTTCTTCTCAAGGATGTCTTCTTTCTACCCCCTTTGTATCTAAAGCCCTCTCCCGCCTTAAACCTTTTTCACTGACTGCCCCACACCTCTGGAATGCCCTTCCCCTCAGTACCCGACTAGCACCCTCTCTATCTACCTTTAAGACCCACCTTAAGACACACTTGCTTAAAGAAGCATATGAATAGCACTGTGGATATTCTGAACAAATGATACATAAAGTTTGCCCCCCCCTGCAGATGCACTTACCAGAACTCTTTCCTACTGTCTCTGTACGTTCTCCCTACCTACCAATTAGACTGTAAGCTCCTCGGAGCAGGGACTCCTCTTCCTTAATGTTACTTTTATGTCTGAAACACTTATTCCCATGATCTGTTATTTATTTGATTACCACATGTATTACTACTGTGAAGCGCTATGTTCATTAATGGCGCTATATAAATAAAGACATACAATACAAGGCAGAAGAAAACCTGGTGTTTTCCAATTCATCAAGTAATCAAGGATATGATACAAATGGAATTGTCACAGCCGAATAGAAAGCTAAATATTCCCAAAAAGTTGAACAGGATGTATCCTTTTGTACAAGAGGAGGTAAAATACTGCGAAGTCAGAACTAAGATTGATGCAGCAATTTCCAGAATTTCAAGAATAACAACCATACCAGTCGAAGATGCTGCATCACTCGAGGATGTAATGGATAAGAAGATAGTGTTTTGAAGAAAGCATATGTGACAGCAGGTACAGCATGCAAACCGGCGACATCAACGACATCAGTATCAAGCGCAATGCGGATATGGATTGCTAATATAGAAGAAGCATTGGAGAAGGAAGTCGGGAACTTCTATTCTAAAAGTATTGTCAGAAATCAAATGGGCAGCCGACTACGTAGCTGAAGCATCGCTGGATGTGGTAAGACTGGGAGCCAAATTAATGGCATATGCAGTAACAGCAAGAAGAGGGCTGTGGCTCAGATACTGGATGGTAGAGACAGCATCCAAAAACAGTTTGTCATTTGCCCGTTGAAGGAGAATTTCTATTTGGGAATAAATTAGATGCAATTATAACCAAAGCGTCAGGAGGTACAGTAACAGCATATTTGTACCACAAGAAAGGAGAAATAGAAGATATGGCTCTACATTCCATCAGACGGAAAGAACACAGTATAGGGAAGCAAGAACATATCGTCCTACAAACGTCATGGAGAGGCGGACAGAATAAGCTTTTTCGTGGCTCCACAGTGAGAGCGTCATTTCCCAGAGGGAAATTCTCATGAAGGTCAAGGGGTCCAGTGGCTTCCAGTTGGGGGAAGACTGAGCCAATTCGAAGCAGCATGGATTCAATCAATAAAAGACAGGTGGGTACTACAGATCCTTTCTTTCGAGTTCAAGAACATTCCAAGAAGGGATATACTCTTAAAGACAAATTATACACAGACAAAACAGAAAATTAAACAAATCGGTTTTATACTGAAGGAGTTATTACAGGCGAACGTAATAACAAAGGTTCCTCAAAGACAGAGGAGATCGGGGATCTATTCCAAGATTTTTTTGAGGGGGAGAAAGCATCAGGAGGTTGCAGAGCAGTATTGGATCTAAGAAGTAAAACCAAACGATTGGATGATCTCAATAGATCTAAAGGATCCTATTTACACATCCCTATAGCAAGGACACATAAACAATTCCTCAGATTTTGAGTTAGTCAGAAACACGACCAACATACGGCGCTGCCGTCTGGACTAGCAACATCTCCCAGAACGTTTACAACGGTATTCGCCCCATTGATAGCAGAATTAAGAAAAAGGAGCATGGAAATGTATCCATATCTAGACCATATTCTGATAAAATCACAAAAACAAGAAAAACTGCTACAAGACAGAAACATAGTCTTGTCTTTTCTAGATCATCGTGGCTGGATCATAAACGTCGACAAAAGCCAACTAGTACCAACACAGTCTTAAAAATTCTTGGGAGTAGAATTTCACACGGCAGAAGGAGAAGTGCGATTGCCATATTCAAGGATCCAAGACATTGGAGTCCAGACGAGAACGCTCAGAACAGCGAACATATCTTCAGCAGCAGACTGCATGAGACTCCTAGGAAAATTTACTCCAATGCTAAATGTAGTAAAATGGGCAGGTCTACACATGAGACCATTACAACAACATTTCTTACAGCAGTGGGACGGAGATCCCAAGGATGTAAAACAAGAAAAATACATATACCCACACACAAAGAAAGAACTACAGTAAGGTGATGGGAAAATGACCAAAACCTATTGAAAGGACATATGTTGCACCAGGTACAAGGGGTAACGATCACCACAGGCGCAGGTTGGGGAGCCTAGATGGGAGACCTACTGGTACAAGGTAATTGGTAACTGCTGTTCTTTGGTTGTCCATCAAACCTGCTGGAACTCAAGGCAGTGCAGAAAGCACTGGAAGCATTCCAAAGCCAGGTAAAGGACGGAAATATACAAATAACATCCGACAACAGGGCCGTAGTAAAATATATAGCAGGCCTGTGCAACATACGGCCCACGGGCCGCATGCGGCCCGCCGGGACTCCCTGTGCGGCCCGTGATGGCCCCCTCAACTCCCCCTTCCCTTCCTTGGTAGGGAAGGAGTGCGCTCCAGCAGTGTGACGCGCTCCCCCCCCCCCCCCGAGCCCGCTCCAGTATGGGGCTGACGCTGACACGCTCCCCCCCACCGCAACCCCAGTATGACGTGCTAACGCGCTCCCCTCCCTTGAGGTGCTCCACTACAGGGCTGACATGCTGACGCTCTCCCCTCCCCCCCCCCCAAGCCCGCTCCTGACACACTATCGTGCTTCCCCTATCTGCAGGTAGTGGGAGGGGCTTTTATGGCCCATCTGCAGGTAGTGGGAGGGGCCTTTATGGCCTATCTGCAGGTAGTGGGAGGGGCTTTTATGGCCCATCTGCAGGTAGTGGGAGGGGCCTTTATGGCCTACCTACAGGTAGTGGGAGGGGCCTTTATGGCCTATCTGCAGGTAGTGGGAGGGGCCTTTATTGCCCATCTGCAGGTAGTGGGAGGGACCTTTATGGCCTACCAGCAGGTAGTGGGAGGGGCCTTTATGGCCCATCTGCAGGTAGTGGGAGGGGCCTTTATGGCCTACCAGCAGGTAGTGGGAGGGGCCTTTATGGCCCATCTGCAGGTAGTGGGAGGGGCCTTTATGGCCCATCTGCAGGTAGTGGGGGGGGCCTTTATGGCCCACCTGCAGGTAGTGGGAGGGGCCTTTATGGCCCCTCTGCAGGTAGTGGGAGGGGGCTTTATGGCCCATCTGCAGGTAGTGGGAGGGGCCTTTATGGCCTATCTGCAGGTAGTGGGAGGGGCCTTTATGGCCTATCTGCAGGTAGTGGGAGGGGCCTTTATGGCCTATCTGCAGGTAGTGGGAGGGGCCTTTATGGCCCATCTGCAGGTAGTGGGAGGGGCCTTTGTGGCCCATCTGCAGGTAGTGGGAGGGGCCTTTGTGGCCCATCTGCAGGTAGTGGGAGGGGCCTTTATGGCCTATCTGCAGGTAGTGGGAGGGGCCTTTATGGCCTATCTGCAGGTAGTGGGAGGGGCCTTTATGGCCCATCTGCAGGTAGTGGGAGGGGCCTTTGTGGCCCATCTGCAGGTAGTGGGAGGGGCCTTTGTGGCCCATCTGCAGGTAGTGGGAGGGGCCTTTATGGCCTACCTGCAAGAATTAAATTTCCTGTCCTACTCAGCTGAGGATAGAGTTAACCCTATGGTGCCCACTGCCATGGCTCCAGGAAAGGAAAATGCCGGTAAGTTGGTAACATTTTCTCCGTTCTTTGTTTGAAGGTGTGAAACAGGGGGTCTGCATAACTGAACCGCAGTAATTTCATCTCCGGGAACAAGTCCGAGCGATCCATATCACATTGGGGAGTGGGGAGGAGTATCTGTCAGTGTTTGTGTGTCAGTGTGTGCGTCACAGATACACACTGACACAGAGCCACCAGAACGTGCTGTGTGTGTGGTAAAATAACTTTTGCAGGGCTGGCCAACTATCCCTGCTTCAGCACAGGTGGTGCAGTCATTGACAGAGCCGCTGATTGAGCCACCTGTGCTGAAGCAGGGATATCCTGAAAACCTGACCTATTGGTGGCTCTTGAGGACTGGAGTTGGCCACTCCTGGGTTAACACGACCCATATGGCCCAGTCCGACTCCCCTGATCCTTTCACCCCTTAGTCACTCTCCCGCCGTTGACCTAATTTTTCTGTCCCCAGACGCCCATAGATGTGCCCAAGATTTCCAGCAAGTCTTCAGCGCGAGACGTAGAGACGGGCAAGCAGGAGGCGGCCCCGAAAGTGACCATCACCAAAGTGTTTGATTTTGCCGGAGAAGAGGTCAGGTGAGAAGAGGCCGACCAAGTCCTGTGTCATGTCGAGAAGGGACGCCGAAATAATGAATAGATTAAGATGTAGCCAGACTTCGGGACCCGAGCAGCGAGGAATACTCCCTGCGGGCGGGTTTTATGCGGACGTAACGGAGCGACCACAGAGGTCACGGCAAGTCGCGCCAAAGTGAAGCTGGCTACATCTGTGTGTGTGAGATCGTTTATACATTGATGGATATATACATACATACATATGTGTGTATTACAGGTAGGGGGACCAGATTTTCAAAATGAAAAACAGGGACACACTAAAAAATTATTTATAAAACAAATGACATCACGTGACGCACCCCGTTGCCATGACAACGAGACACTGATGTCAGGCGGCGACATGTTGCCATGACAATGTGGCATCACGTGATGCCTCGGCGCCATAATGCGTCCCGTTGTCATGTCAACTTGAAGCCGCGTGACGTCACGGAACCTCGTTGTTATGGCAATGTGCATTACGTGACATCGCGCAGCCATGTTGACGGAATTTGGAGGGGAGGATACAGCCAAAGGCAAGATAAATAAATATATCTAAAAAAATGTTATCTCCACACAGAGCCACTGACCCACACACCCACACACACAGAGCCACTGATCCAAACACCAACACACGGAGCCACTTACCCACACACCCATACATGGAGCTACTGACCCACACACCCACGGAGCCACTGACCCACACACACGGAGCCACTGACCCACACACACAGAGCCACTGACTCATGGAGCCACACACACAGAGCCACTGACCCGCACACATAGAGCCACTGACCCACACACCCACACACACGGGGCCACTGACCCACTCACCCACACACACAGAGCCACTGACCCCCCCCCCCACACACACAGAGCCACTGACTGACCCACACACAGACATATACATACAGAGCCACTGACCCACACACAGAGAGCCACTTACCAACACACACACAGAGAGCCACTGACTGACCCACACACAGACACACAGAGCCACTGACCAACACACACACAGAGCCACTGACCAACACACACACACACACACACACAGACACAGAGCCACTGATCAACACATACACAGAGCCACTGACACACACACACAGCCATTGACACACACACACACACACAGAGCCACTGACCCACACACACACACACACACACAGAGCCACTGACCAGCGCACACACAGACCCACTGACCCACACACACACACACAGAGCCACTGACCAACACACACAGAGCCACTGACCCCCCCCCCCACACACACACACACACCCAGTGACACACACAGAGCCACTCACACTCTATCTCTCTCTATGTCCTGGGACGTGGTGTATGTGGTGCTCAGAATTGAACCGGTAGCTTCATGCACATAATTGTAGATAAGACCATAAGCTTGGTGGTCTGACGATATAGGAGTGCCCCCTCAATAATGTAATAACAACTGTAGGGTTGAGTGACAAGTGGAGTCAGTTGGGACAACCACCGTGATGTACACATTGATTACCCTTAGGAGTTAATAAAAAGGAACTATGTCCATTGAGCAGCAGGATTTTATAAGGCACATTGGCACTTTACCTGCTCATCCAGGGGGCACTCTCCGGATCAGTGGCGTGCAATCCATCAATGAAAAGTCCAGGAGAGTAGGTGGTGTGGATGGAGCACAGCTTCAGACGCCCTGCAATGTGAAGCAGGGAAAAACAAAACCAGGCCACTCCGTGTAGTATCAAAAAAATGTATTAAGCCAGAAAACACATACAGGGAACAAAAATAGGACAAGTGGAACGTACCTACGCGTTTCGTACAATAGTACTTTATCAAGGTGAAGCAAGAGTGCAATAACAATCCATTTATACCCACCTTAGGCACTTCTAGTCCAATGGGCTGCGGCGTCATCCGTCGACAGCTGCTTGCAGCTGTCGACGGATGACGCCGCAGCCCATTGGACTAGAAGTGCCTAAGGTGGGTATAAATGGATTGTTATTGCACTCTTGCTTCACCTTGATAAAGTACTATTGTACGAAACGCGTAGGTGCGTTCCACTTGTCCTATTTTTGTTCCCTGTATGTGTTTTCTGGCTTAATACATTTTTTTGATACTACACGGAGTGGCCTGGTTTTGTTTTTCCCTGCTTCACATTGCAGGGCGTCTGAAGCTGTGCTCCATCCACACCACCTACTCTCCTCTCTCTATGTCCTACCTGTCACTGTGGAGCATGGAGGGGGGGGAAGTCATCTTGCCTGGCAGCAGGCGTCTCACTTCCGGCTCTCACTGCTGAGGCTCCGCTGACTCTAACCCCGCCCCCACCCTCTGCTGTCAGACCCCACCCCCACCCTCTGCAGCTAATCCCGCCCCCACCCTCTGCAGCTAACCCCGCCCCCACCCTTTGCTGTCAGACCGGCCTCCTCTCTGCCTGCATTCTGTGCTCTCTGCTGCCCCCCCTGCTCTGATGGCCAAATCCGGAACAGCCACAAAAAAACGGGACATTTAAAAAAATGCGGGGCAGCCGGGACAACCATTAAAAACCGGGAAAGCCATTAAAAAAACGGGGCTGTCCCGGATAAAACGGGACACCTGGTCACCCTAATTATAGATAATGTGTATGTGTATCTATAAAGGGTCTGTCTGTCAGAGCCATAGCTCCAACACCATGAAACCTAGACACCTGAAGCTTTACATGGATTCTAAGGGGTCTCTAGGGGTGTTCCTGTATTTATTTATATTGAAATGCGTTAATTCTATGGAGTTATTAACAGTTCTCTGACAAGCAAGTCAGCCAGTGGGTGTTGTACCTGGTAGGCTATGTATCTGGCACGTGACATCCTAATGCACATAGCCTGGTGGCAGATAAGGAGAGTTGGATAGCTATAAAGTTTCCACAGAAAGCAGACAAAGAGAGGAAGTCTGTTGACACGTAAGGAGAAAGTAAGAATGGCGGAGACAGGGGGGAGAGAGGCAGGAAGAATTGGGGACATGGTAAGGTATTAAAGGAAAGTTAAGGGAAAGGGAAGAGATGAGGAATCCGTGCGAAGCTGGGCTTTATGACTCGAGTACTGCAACACATGGGAAACCGAGAACTATCAAAAATGTATTAATATTAACATCACAAACAACAGCAATAGATCAACACACTCCTCAGTCTCCTATGAATATGGTAATCGTACCTAACACCTGTGTAAATACACTATATAGTGAAACCACTGAGAGCCATCCTCATAAATAATCTAATTAGCACACAGTGACTACAGGTGCAATCAGCCTCCCACCACACTGACAAGCCGGTCTAATACGAAAACCTGGCACCAACTAGCACCGTCAGCAGTTGTGCATTATATATATATACTGAGCTGATTTTGGTATTCACTATTATAGGGTCTGTTGCAGGCTTCTCTTCGTGCTTTATATATATATATATATATATATATATATAATCAAAAAATAATAAGATGATAACGTTCTGTGGCTAACGAAATGCTTTTATTTGTGCGAGCTTTCGAGATACACTGATCTCCAAGAGACACTGTTGTTAAGTATACCTTTTGCTTCAATCATTGTAACATCGCCGGAAGAAGAGATCAGTGTATCTCGAAAGCTCGCACAAATAAAAGCATTTCGTTAGCCACAGAACGGTATTATCTATTTATTTTTTTTATTATATATATATATATATATATAATATATATATATATAATATATATTATATATATATATATATATATATATATATATATATATATATATATACTAGCTGAGAGACCCGGCGTTGCCCGGGATGTAATGTTCCTGCACCTCTCTCTTCCCCTGTCTCCCCCCTCTCTGATTGTCCCCCGTTCCCATCAATCCAGCCCCCCCCCCCCCCATTTACAGGTACGGTCCCTCCCCCCCCCCCCCCCCCATTTACAGGCCCGGTCCCCCACTCCCCTTTCCAGCTCCGTTCCCCCCTCCTTTACAGCTTCATGCAGTGTGTGTGTGTGTGTGTGTGTGTGTGTGTGTGTGTGTGTGCTCGCGCGCCAGTGTGTGTGTGTGTGTGTGTGTGTACGTCAGTCAGTGTGTGTGTGTGTGTGTGCGCGCGTTAGTCAGTGTGTGTGTGTGTGTGTGTGTGTGCGCGCGTCAGTCAGTGTGTGTGTGTGTGTGCACGTCAGTCAGTGTGTGTGTGTGTGTGTGTGTGTGTGTGTGTGCGCGTGTGTCAGTCAGTGTGTGTGCGTGAGTCAGTGTGTGTGTGTGCGTGAGTCAGTGTGTGTGTGCGTGAGTCAGTGTGTGTGTGTGTGCGTGAGTCAGTGTGTGTGTGTGCGTCAGTGTGTGTGTGTGTGCGTCAGTCAGTGTGTGTGTGTGTGAGTCAGTGTGTGTGTGTGCGTCAGTTAGTGTGTGTGTGCGTGTCAGTCAGTGTGTGTGTGCGTGTCAGTCAGTGTGTGTGTGCGTCAGTCAGTGTGTGTGCGTCAGTCAGTGTGTGTGTGTGTGCGTCAGTCAGTGTGTGTGTGTGCGTGCGTCAGTCAGTGGGTGTGTGCGTGTGTGTGTGTGCGTCAGTCAGTGGGTGTGTGCGCGCACGTCAGTCAGTGGATGTGTGTGTGCGTCAGTCATTGTATGCGTCAGTTAGTGTGTGTGTGTGTGTGCATGAGTCAGTGTGTGTGTGTGCGTCAGTGCGTCAGTGTGTGTGTGTGTGTGTGTGTGTGTGTGCGTCAGTCAGTGTGTGTGTGTGCGTCAGTCAGTGTGTGTGCGTCAGTCAGTGGGTGTGTGTCAGTCAGAGTGTGTGTGTGGGTGTGTGCGTCAGTCAGTGGGTGTGTGTGTGCGCATCAGTCGATGTGTTTGTGTGTGCGCGCGCATCAGACTGTGTGTGTGTGCGCGTGCGTCAGTCGATGTGTGTGTGTGTGTGTGCGCGCGTCAGTCAGTGTGTGTGTTTGTCAGTCAGTCAGTCAGTCAGTGTGTGTGTGTGTGTGTGTGTTTCAGACAGGCAGTTCGTGTGTCAGTCAGTTTGTTGTTGTTTGCCCCCCTCCCCCCCTCTGCTTTTTCCTCTGCCCTGCCGTGAAGGGGGGGGTGGTTATTGGTAGCTGCTCGCGCTCCCGGCTTCCCGGCCTGGCCGCTGGTCCGGGGGGGGGGGGGTGGGGGAGTCGATACCTGCTGGCACCACCTCGCCCGCGGGGGGTGGCCTTTGGTGATACCTGCTGGCGCACCCTGGCGCTCCCGATCCGGCCGCGGGTGGGAGGGGGGGATGAGGAGGTACCTGGCTGCTGGCGCTCCCGGTCCAGCCTCGTGGGGGGGGGATGAGGAGGTACCTGCCTGCTGCCGCTCCCGGCGGTAATATGTGAGGTGGCGTCGGCGGTTACTCGGCGGCGTGGGTTTTGCGGGAGGCGTCGTGCCGTGAGGTGGAGGAGGGGTGGCGTTTGAGGTGAGGCTGTGGCGCCGAGGAACGGGCAGCGTGGGTAGCGGTGAAGAGGCTGGGGTTTGCTACGGGGGGAGGGGAATGGGGGATGGAAATGTGGGGAGAGGAGAGGTGAGGTGGCGGCGGCGGCACCGAGGAGCGGGCAGCGTTGGTAGCTGTGTCGGCGCTGGGTGAGTGTGACCAATGAGGCGTGCGGGGCGGGGCTGGTCCACGGACCAATCTGATTGGCCTTTGGGACAGCACATACAACGTTTTCAAAAATATAGATATATGCAAATGTAAATACAACTGTGTGCTCATCTGCATGTCTTAGGCAGGTCTGCAACCCCGCCTTTCCCCATTATCACCCAGCACACAGCACTTCCACTGCAGCAAGGGATTCTGGGAAATGACATGCAAATGAGCACACAGTGCCACTTTTTGCTTCAAAAACCATTTTTAACATGGTTCCCTATAGGCTTAAGCTTGCTGCATGGTAACATCTTTGAGCACAGCCAAGGTTAAGATGCATAGCCAGAAAACCCACCCACAGACAGCTGTTTCGACCTTAATGGGTCTCATCAGTGTGGGGTTGATTAACTGGCTATGCAAAGAAGCTAAAGGATGGGGCTTACCATACTGAGTTAAGTTATGGTGAGTAAAAAAAGTGACAAAAACCCTCCACAGCAAAGCAAATATGCAAATATAAATACAACTGTATGCTCATCTGCATGTCTTAGGCAGGTATATATAATCAACTTCCGCCCGTGTCTCCCCAC